>NC_085843.1:214836094-215136094 GCF_035594765.1 Anolis carolinensis
CCGTCCCATTGGTGGCAATGGGTGAGCTTCCCAGGTTCTCTTTCCCCTCAGTTTTACGTCTAGAGGAATGAAAATCACCACACTTGGAGGGCACATCTACCACTGCTAGCCCACCAAGTTTTATAATGTTTGGGTCATCCCTAATTTTTGGGATTTTTTTCTTTCTAGAAATGAAATCTCCTTAAAACATTCCCTCCCTATCCCCCCTGCTGGCCATGCCCTCTAAATTCTCCAGGAGTAGCAGCAGGGAGGGCACTCAGGTCAGGGCACCATTCCTTCCTAGTGCCAAATGTCAAAGATGCACCACACCACACATAGCCCAGTGCCCCACTATTTAACTTTCTTCTTTACTAATTAAAAAAACAACAGTAAGAAACTTCTTCCAAAGCTTTCGCAGCAGCAGCAATCAAGCATTGTCCCCTTATTTAAAAAAATCACTGATCCACTGGGGGTGGGGGAAAACCTTTTTCAAAATGTATTGTGGCAAATGCAGCCATGACTGGGGGAAAAAAACATTATTTCGAAGCAAGTTCTTAAAGCTGTTTCCTACTCTAGAGAAGGAGAGGAGGGGAGCTGCAGGCAGCCAGGCACATGCACGCTTTCTCTCCTGGGTCCCACACACTCTTTCCAAGGTATTTAAAGGAGGTTTCTTACTTCCAGGTAAGAAAGAGCAATGAGACAACCTCCTGGAGCTATCCTACCTGGGCTACCTTTTAAAAAATCCTCTCTTTTTTTGGCACGCTTCAATCTCCTTTCTGCTTTGGTTTTAATGCTTCTTTAGAGCTTTTTCTACTTTCTAGTAGAGGAGAGGTAGCTAGGTGGTAGTAGTTTTCAGAAAATGAGGGTTTTCTTTTTTTGCTGGGATTAATAAAAAAGATTAAACTGATGTCAAATAGGGGAGGAGGGGCCAAGACCAACTCCCACTTGCTTTCGTGTTGGACGGGTTTTCATACTGGGAGTTCCCATTATGTACTCCTGAAGGTACCAAAGGAAACAAAGTTACCGAAGGAAAACAGTAGAGTGCAGAACTCTACTAAGCAGTGACTAAGAAGTATTCTGATAAACATCAGTGCCTTAATAACACATAATGTTGTGGTTACTTTTTTAGAAAATAAAAAAATCAGTTTAAAATACAAAATGACCCTCCAAAAATGTTTAAGAGTAAATTCATTTTAATTCCACCAAAAAGGTAACAATGTTACATTGTTTTAATTATTTACATTGTTTTTAAAACAGTATTTGGACAACCTGTGAGTGGTTTTTATTAGTTTTCATATCCTATAAAAAATTTAAAAGAGAGATTCTGTGCCTTGGTAGTGCTGTTTGCTTTATTATTCAAAAGGATCTCATAGCATTTTAGAAACTGAGAGAATGAAATTGGTAGCACAAGCTTCCATAGACTAAGGGGGTAACTAACTACATAGTAGAATTAATGCAGTTTGACATCATTTTAACTGTCATGGCTACATGCTATGGAATCCTGGGAGTTGTAGTTTGGTGAGGCGCCAGCATCCTTTGTCAGAGAAAGCCATGCAAAATCACAACTCTCATTATCCCATAGCATTGGGTTATGACAGTTAAATTGGTATCAAGCTGAATTAATTATACAATGGAGATGCACAGTGGAGAAGTATACTTTCTTGAGAAATAATACTTTTCTTCCTTCAAAATGATAAGTTCTAAGATGATTTCAAAAATGTATTTATCTGGTATATAAAATGTCAATGCCTATGTATCAATGACCGTGGTCAAGAATCAATACACAGCTTCATAGAATAGTATCCAATTGGGGGGGGGGGGGGGAGAGAGAGAGAGAGAGATTGCAACCCAGACAATTTTAAGCACTTCTAAGCCTTATCAAATATCAGTGGACAGAACTAAGCACATATTTAAGCTGTACTATTAAATCAGCACGAAGGGTTTGGCAGTGCTTAGTTTTTGTAGGATTATGTCCATAAGAATCAATACCCACAAAATTTCATTTGAAGACTCATCTGTGTGACAAAAAGACATAAATATTCCCTTAGCCCACTGTTACATTCTCAGAACCATAACAGGTATATGCTGGAGACATCTCAAGAACTCCTTAATACCTTGATTGCCTCCTGCCTGCTATAACTTTATGATCACTGTAGACATAACTCTTGACAAATAAAATACATATAACAATGTCACAGGAGGTCTAATTAAACTAATTTTTTCCTCCTAAGGAACCTTATGTCTGAAAAGGAAACGATGGATCAATAATTTCTCTGTTGACACAAGGAACTGCCTTATGGCACACATTGCAATTTGTTCATTGAATTGTTTTTTCTTGTGGTTGCTGTCTTCCATTTTTTATATAAATCCCCCCTATGCAGGCTAAATTTGAGTTTGTGGTTGGGCTGATTTCATTTACTGCTGTTCTGTGTGCAGGATTGAAAAAGAAGCTGTATCTCCAGATCCCAATATTTACACCAATAAAAATACACAAAAGATGTCCTGGAGGACAAGGAGAGAATTGATGGTGCCAGACTGAAATGAGAGATAATATGCTCCTTACTTCCACAAAGTTCAGAACATTTCATTCCAGGAGATTTCAAAGGGTCAATCGCATTCATTTTTCTTCCTACGAGTCACAAATACGGCCCTAGCCTTTTAAAAGTTGTCCATGCCAATATAAAGCTAGGGTTGTGTTTGTCTTGATATCATTCCCTAGGAACTTGAAAAAGGGGGGGGGGGGGGGAGTCCTAAAATAGGACTTTCTCCTAGTGTTGTTTTGTCCACTCAGAGAAAGTTTAAATCATTATTTGGCAGGCAGAGACTTGGTAAATACTGTATTGGGAAATTATGGTTTACATAAGGTTTGCTTTTGGGGTTATTTATTTATTCTTTTTGAGCCCTGGATGGTTGAAAATAAGGATATGGACCCATGGCTATGTAAGGCTGATGGTACGAACTATATAAAAGAAGTAAGGCATTGATGAAATAGACAACTGAGAGCCAGCATATTGTGCTTGCCTCCGTTCAAAATTGCTACACAAATGTGGAAAATGTGCGGGCATGGGCAAACTTTTTTGCCTTGGGGCCACGTTATGGGCCCAGCCAGGAGGGCCGGACCAGGAAGACAGGGTGCCAGGCACACACTGCATGGGGAGGGCCCGGGAAAGGATGGAGCCAGGAGGGGGCAGAGCAGGACCCAGGCCATCCTCAGGTTGTCCTCCCAACATACAGACAGGGCTGCTTGCCCCATCCTTATGCTGGGAGGAAGGTGACTGTCCCGACCCTCCTTCCCATCCTCTTCCCCCAATCCCCGGGCTGTTCTTTTGGCATTATGCCAGGAGGAGGACAGAATAGGCGGCTCTGGGTGTGCTCCGGAGGTCTCTCAGCCACCACATGCCTTCTTCGAGCCATCTTCCCATCATAATGATGGGGTTGCTCGCACCGTCCTTATGCTGGGAATAGAATGAGATACATGGTGGCTGAGAGCACTCCAGAGTGCTCTCAGCTGCTAGGTGCCTTCTTCCCCCATCTTTTTGGCATAAGGACGCAACGGGCCACTGTGTCCTTATGGCAAGAGGACAGGGGAATTGAGGAGGGCCTGAGGTAAGCACCCAGGGGGCTGCTTCCTGCCCCCGGGCCTTAGTGTGCTCATGCTTGCACTAGTGCAATACATCAATAGGATTCCAGCCTAAAACGCCATGCAGCACACAGTCTATCAGCTCACAGCTCTGTCCCATAATCAAATGCTGTTTTGTACCATGTTTCCCCGAAAATAAGACATCCTCTGAAAATATGACCTAGTAGAGGTTGTGGTGAATTGCCAAATATAAGACATTCCCTGAAAGTAAGACCTAGGAGAAGGGAGCCACCACCGCCAAGGAAGGCACGTACAGCGAGAAGGAGGAGGGAAAGGCGCACACCTTTCCCTTTTTCTCCTTCACACCGCACACACCTTCCTTGGTGGAGGAGGAGTGAGAAAAATAAGACATCCCCTGAAAATAAAATCTAGCATGTCTTTGGGAGCAAAAATTAATATAAGACACTGTCTTATTTTCGGGAAAACAAGGTAATTATGCTCTTGTAAAATATCTATTTCATGGGGATACATTCAAATGCTTGATCCCCTTTCTGCTTTCTGACATGGTACATTTCAAAAATGGTTATATCATAAGTTCCTACCTAGATGCAAATCAGTTAATATTTTCCCCTTTCAGCATATACTGAGGAACATAGTATGAACTGTTCTTGAATTATTTACTGTTTTGGTATTTAATATTTTCCTTTAAGCAATGGAGACAGGTTGGGAATGATTTAAAGATAAAACTATTTTCTTAAGTTGGCATCTGTTCTCCACACCTTTTGACATCTTAATGGAGAAGAGAAAATTGCTATGGAAATGTATAATAATAGGCATTTTTATCTCTATCAAAGTCTTTAAACATATACAGGCAGTTCACAAGTTACAGACATCCAACTTACATATAAATGATAGTTGAGAACAGTGATGAGACAAAAGGAAGTGAAAGAAATTTACCCCAAAAAAGGAATTTCAGTCCTGGGAGAGTTATCATTGGGAAAATGTGTCTCTACTAAAGCTTTATCGCCAATCCTTGTTTCCACAACAAGCCATTTTTTTTCAAAATCTAATGATCACAGGGACAGAAAGTGAGGTGAAATCTTCTGAACAGGGATACAGACAACAAAACAAATGCCAATGTTAAATTATATAGTTTTGGATAGCACAAGGAAGGGCTAACAATATTTGGCTGGAATTACACTTTTAAAATGTACCTGTTCCAACTTATATACCAATTCAACTTAAGAACAAACCTATAGAACAGGCAGGGGCAAACTTTGGCCCTCCAGGTGTTTTGGACTTCCCAGAAATCCCAGCCATTTAACTTGCTATAGAACCCTGGGGCTGTTCACCAACTAGGCATTTGACTGTGGCGCTATCTTGTTGGGGGCGCCATTCAGGCAAATCCTGGCTCCGGAAGGAAGGTCTTGCCAGGAAGGCATTCCGCGCTTTTCTCCTCAGCAAAGCGCCCAGGAACGTCTTCCTGGTGAGAAGGAAAATGTTCCTAGGCGCTTTGCTGAGGAGAGAAGCAGGCACCGCTTTTCTCCTCAGCAAAGCACCCAGGAACGTCTTCCTGACGAGAATGAAAATGTTCCTGGGCGCTTTGCTGAGGAGAGAAGCGGGCACCGCTTTTCTCCTCAGCAAAGCGCCCAGGAACATCTTCCTGGTGAGAAGAAAAACATTCCTGGTTGCTTTGCTGAGGAGAGAAGCAGGCGCCGCTTCTCTCCTCAGCAAAGCACCCAGGAACGTCTTCCTTCCCACCCTGCGTGGCCGCACCTCCCACCCTGCGCAGTGCCCCCTCCCACCCCACGCAGCCCCGCCTCCCGGGGGGTGCCAAAATTCCATTTGCCTACTCCAGAAAATTACCTAAGGATGGCTCTGATAGAACCTATATTGTCTGTAACTCAGGGACTACCTATATTCTGAAGATAATACATTATTTGCTACAATCCCAAGTAAAATTCCATGAAGCTGTAAATGCATAATACAAGACATGTGTCTGTGCCCAAGAAATATTGGTACCTGAGTTGGTACAGCCAATGGTGCCTCTATACCATCTCCCCCCATCCAAGTCATGATGTATCATACTCAAGGCTGGTCAAATTATTTTATCATCTAAGGGCCCTTCCAGACAACCCTATATCCCAGGATCTAGCCCCAGGTTTTCTGTTTTAAACTGGATTATATGAGTTAACAGTGCGAGATAATCTGGGATAAACAGAAAACCTGGAATCAGATTCTGGGATATAGAGCCTGTCTGGGAGGGCCCCTGGTTTCAAAATCCCAGAACTACCTCTTCTCCTCTCTAGCTATAATACACTTGGTCTAATAGTTGGGCCAATCCTATACCAAGTCCTTACAATCGATTGTCAAATCTTAGGCAGAGTATTTAGTCACACATTTAACATGTTGTTGTTATTGTTCCTTCAGTTTGTTTTGATTTATGGCAACTCTAAGGCAACTCTATCAAACAATTTTCTCAACACAATTGCTTCAGATGGGAATTGCCATTCCCTTTTTCGGTGGCTGAGAGAATGCAGCTTGCGCAGAAACACTTATGGGATTTCCATGGCTGAGAAGAGAATACAAATTCTGGTCTCTCAGAGTCCTGTGGCTTTATCACGCTAAGTGGTTTTTCTCACTACAATTGCATTGTTTCTAAAAATTATATTTACGAGGGTTGAATGAAAAGTACTTTGTTACTTGGGTTTGGATGGGAATATTTTAATAAATCAAATGCAGAAATAATCCTTAGAATGTGCTCTTTAACTACCGCTATTTACTTTTCCACATAATCACCAGACAATTGGATACATTTCTGCCAATGATGAACAAGTTTTCTGAAGCCATCACAGAAGAAGTTGACACTGTTTCCACAACCAGCATCTCACAGTTCTCTCAACATCTTCATCAGAAGCATAATGATGTCCCCACAGATCTTCTTTCATTATCAGGAACAGACGGAAGTCAGACGGTGCTAAATCTGGACTGTATGAAGGATGCCGTACTGTGGTGACATCCAGTCTCTGAAGTTCTGCTGTGGTGGCATGTGAAGTGTGTGGTCTGGCATTGTCATGCTGCAGGAAAACATTTCCCTTTTCCTTTTGGACCCTTGTTAGCCAGCGTTTCAAAGTTTGCAGCGTTGTGAAGTAACGCTGTGAATTTATTGTTGTTCCATGTTCAAGGAAATCAACATGGACAACACCATCTGCTTCCCAGAACACTGTTGACATGATTTTTTCAGCTGAGGGCTGTGTCTTGAATTTTTTTTTCTGGGGCGAGTCTTTGTGTTGATATTCCATACACTGACGCTTCTTCTCCGGGTCGTAATGGTGTACCCATGTTTCGTCTCCTGTCACAATTGAATGGAGAAAGGCATCACCTTCATTCTCATAACGCAAGAGGAGTTCCTGGCAAATTTCAAGTCTGTGCGCTTTCATTTCAGGTGTCAGCATCCTGGGTACCCATCATGCACAGATCTTCTGATAGCCAAGCAAAGCAATAATGTGACTCACACGTTCTTGTGAAATACAGATTATACTTGAAATCGCTTCTCGGCCTTTTGGCTAAGATCAAGTGTAGTACTTGAAATTTCACTCTGAGTAATACGATGATCGTCCTGAATCAATCTGTCAACCTTTTGCTTGTGAAACTCAGTGGTTGCTGTCACAGAACGTCCAACTCTTTATTTGTCACACAAGCCAGATGTTCCCACCTCAACATCTTTAAACTTACTTGCCCAATGGCGCACAGTACTCACATCAACACAATCACCATAAACAGCTTGAATTCTCTGATGAATCTCCTTTGGGGTGACACCTTCTGCTATCAATAATTCAATGACTGCACGTTGCTTAAGTCTCATTGACCAACGGTGCGCAGGGTTCCATACTTCACACTTTAGCACACAACTGTTCAATGCTAAGGATTCCCGCCAAATGAAACTGTAAAAGAGAGTCTATTGAACAAGCCAGTACCAAGAGAGAGAGAGAGAGAGAGAGAGAGAGAGAGAGAGAGAGAGAGAGAGACCCACCACCTTTAAATATATATAAAACAAAACCACTTTCAATCTCAATCCTGAGGGGTAAGGAGATAAAAAAACCTATTATAATATATTATAATAAAAAGTCTATCTGATCATGATAGATAAGACTCCAGCTAGACTTAATAACTGGTAGATGATCTGTTTATCTGAACTATTCTGATTCTGGCTTTCATTTGTCATAGATTAGTTAAATCTGATTAAGTCTGCACAAATACAGAAGAAAGCAAGAAAGAGGCTGAAAGATAATGAAATAAATAATTTTTAAAAACAGTAAGACTAATTTGCACTTATATTTCCAGGAATGTGTGAAGATGCAGGAAAGGGGGTAGAAAAAAAGAGTGTCAGAAAATGAGAATGAGACTCCAGAATGGGACCAGAAAAGGAGGTGTGGTGGGGCTGCTGTGAGCAGTTTTAGCTTCTCTGACAAGCTGCAGTTTGGAAAGGAATGATCATTTGGAAACTGATTTTTTTTTCTACAGAGAGAAAAGTTTAAAGGTATCTTAGATATCCTGCCAATTGAAAAGAAATCAAAATGAAATGTCCACCCCTTTTAGCCACCCAAAGCATGCCCACTGACCCAAAATCAGTGTAAAAGTGCCATCGTAGTACACTGTAAGTGGGACAGGAGGTCATTAACCATTCATAAGAAGAAACACTTTCCAAGTGGTTTCCCACAGGAAAACAACAGAAGAGGAACAACACTAACTGATAAACCACAGCTAAATTTGCAATTATCTTTCTATAATTGCAATATACTTGCCTCATATGATAAAACCCCTACCCAAGCATGCATACCACTACATCAAGCTGGCTATCTTAACATATAGGGTTTGTTTTTCAAAATGTCTATTTTGATCCTCAGTTTTTCTTTGGATTACCTGAATGCAATTTTATTTATTTATTTATTTATTTATTTATTTATGGCACTTCTACCCCGCCTTTCTCAACCCCGAAGGGGTCTCAAGGCAACTTTACAACATAAGCAATAATTCAATGTGTTTAAAACCAGTGTACAATAAAAACATTTAAAATAGTTATAAAATACAGTTAACAATTAAAAGCATTTAGCACAATACAAACATAATAATTCACGTAATCCACATAATAATTCACATGATCCAATTTTATCTAGTTGAAAAATGATTATATGAATATGCATTTTTCATGGCTCTTTGTCACACCTATAACTCTTGCTTATCTCAGTGTGCTATCCAAAATTAGATGCCAAGAACAGTTTCTTGCTTTTTCAAATGCCTTTTCCACACACAGCAAGAATCTTCAAGGAACTGCTGAGTCCAAAATAAAAAAAATCTGTTAAATCAGGAAAACAACATAAAATCAACATTGATCTCGCTTAGCACTAATGTGTCAAGGTAAGGGAGCAATAACTGGATAGAAGAGAAGCAAAAAATGTTTCTGCACACAAACTAAAGCAAACAAAAATCTCAGATTTGGAAGGTATTGTCATCTCTGTTGAAGTACAGCTGATTGCTACCCCATTTTGATTTACTGGCTACAGTCAGTGTTGTAGTGTTTGTGTGCATTCCATAATGCTAAATAAGAAAACAACCCCAGGTGTCTTAGAGCAAAATAGTCCATCTACAGAGGAAACTCCAGAAGTGATTGAAAAGCATCTTCATGCAAACAGAGACAATAACCTCCATGCTTTGAAAATGTCTAAGGATTATTATGTGAGAATGAAGGAAATTTCTGGATGCTTGCCTCCTTGCAAACACTCATAAACAATGTTTTAATTTAATCCATGCATAATTAACAGAAGCAGGTTATATGCAAATTCTAAAATGGGGCATGAATTATTCTCAAAGCAGCAATTAGTCTTTACTTAAATCAATTTTTAAACATATACATTTACTGCATTATATTAATATTGCAACCAATCTCAGGGGTGGACATTTTCAATTCTGATGAATGAATTCAAAGTGAATTTAAAGCACACACACCAGCAGTAGATTAAGGTCCTGAAGAATTTCAGCCCTGCAAGTAATTTATACACCAGAGATTAGGACTCAGTTTGACATACTTTACCAAAGGGAGCATTCTCAATTTGATAAGATGAAGCTGTGTCTTCCATTCAAGAAAATCACGAGGAACTAAGGACCAATTGTGCAGGTCCAGCCCTACCATCAGCCAGACTAACAACCTCATCACATGAGGTCCTTTTCAGTGGCATGCATCTGTACGTCTCTACTTTCACAATGGAACCCACTGGCTTCCAGTCCAGAACATAGAGCAACTTCTGGTGGGGCTCTCATAAAAGTAGAGATGAATCAACACATGACGCTACGGTGGCAACACAGGAAGCTTTCTGTGTTGAATAGAAGTCAATGGGGGGAAGCTGGACAGCTCCCATTTCCCTCGTGGAATAGGGATTAGGGTGAGTCAGGCGATGCAGGGTGTGGAGTGACGGGTTCCCCATGCCCCCGATGGGCACCAGCAGATTCACCATGATGTGTGGCAATTCCGACAGCTCATCTGATGAGGTTGTTAGGCAACAATCTTGAACACGCAGTGACAGACTTCCACTAGGAAAGAAGAAAAATGAAGAAAATTGCCTTGTGGTGGAAATCATGGGGAAGGGAAGAGCTTCCAATTCCAACCCCACTTGCACATGCTCCATTTTAAATCACTCCACACCACAGCATACTGATTGAAAGTCAAACACAATATGGAACTATAGGCTGGCATTTCATTGATTCATGGATTTTAAACTTGTGTCCTGTATTTTTAGTATCTGTTCTGTGTATTTTAATGTGTATTCTATAGAAATGTTTTGATATGTATGCTTATGTGTTTTAACGGTACTGTAACCAGCCTCAAGACAAGAGGGGGGAAGAAATAAAATTATTTTATTGTATGACACAGCAAACAAGATAGATATGCTTGATTTCTTATTACTATTATTATTATTATTATTATTGGCACAAAGACATAGTATGACACAGCAAACAAGATATATATGCTGGATTTCATATCACAAAATCACAAGTCAAACACTTCCCAAGCGTTTAGGACTGTATGATGTATTTTCAGATGATGCGTGCAGATCCCAGTAAGGTGGCCTTTTGCAGTTGACAGATCGTAATTTTGTCGATGTCTATTGTTTCCAAATGCCGGCTGAGATCTGTTGGCACGGCACCCAGTGTGCCCATCACCTGCACTGGTTTCTGCCAGTCTTTGAAGTTCAATCTTGAGGTCCTGATAGCGGCTGAGTTTTTCCTGTTGTTTTTTGTCAATCTGTCTGTCACCTGCTATGGCGACATCAATAATCCAAATGTTTTTCTTTTCCACAACTGTGATGTCTGGTGTATTGTGTTCCAGAACTTTGTCAGTCTGGATTCGGAAGTCCCACAGTATCTTTGCGTGCTCATTTTCCAATACTTTTGCAGGTTTGTGATCCCACCAGTTCTTTACTGCTGGGAGGTGGTACTTGAGGCATAAGTTCCAATGAATCATTTGGGCCACATAGTTGTGCCTCTGTTTGTAGTCTGTCTGTGCGATTTTCTTACAGCAGCTGAGGATATGATCAATGGTTTCGTCAGCTTCCTTGCACAGTCTGCATTTTGGGTCATCAGCTGATTATTATTATTATTATTATTATTATTATTATTATTATTATTATTTTATTGTATGACACAGCAAACAAGATAGATATGCTGTATTTCGTTTCACAAAATCACAAGTCAAACACTTCCCAAGTGTCTAGGACTGTGTGATGTATACATCTATTATTATTATTATTATTATTATTATTATTATTATTATTATTATTTTGTGACAGCATTAGGTCCAACTTGATAACTGCTGTAACCCACTTCTGGGTCACTGCAAAGAGTACTATGCTTTATTGACCAGCAATGACTACCATTCCCCAAACCCACATCTTAAGCCTCCTCTGTGTAATCATTTCTACATCACTAGAACCTGGAGGATAAGTGGAAATGAATAAAATAGCTGGATGTCCCACAAGAACACTATCTGCAGTGATCTCCCAAGAAACCCCCTACCTGCCTCCCCACCCAAGTTCCCTGGTAATGCCTATCATATCACATCCAGAAACAGAGGAATAGCTAGTCCCATCTCCATTTATCCTCCACCTCTCCAACAGCTCTGAAAAGACTGCATTATGGGGACTTCGGTGCTAAAAGTTGAATTTTTGAGTGGAGTACCAGCAGATATAATTATAGAGAAATAGCTATATGCCTGATTCAAACTTTCAGCCCTGGCCTCCAACTCCAGCTTTCAAAACAAAGGATTTAAAGTATTTGTGTTTCAAAGTGGTGGTGGGGGGGGGGCATTTGTGTTATTCATTGCAATCAACTTTATAAATAAGCCTTCAGCAACAGTAGATAATAATCAAAGAACATATAAATGTCTTAAATGTTTCAGAACTCGATCCATCCACCATCTGTCCCTGTTCAATAAACTAGCTATCCATTAGTTAGGTTTTTTGGGGAAAAAACTACTCAAGTAAAATGTTTGCAGTAGGCTATCTTCCATTCTCCTTTTGAAGCTAGTCAACTGAGAAAAAGAATGATTTGAGAGAACTCAATGAATATAGATCAGTAGATATTTTAAATGCATTGTTACAAAACACTAACTCCATGCCCTCCAATATTTCACAGATAGAAACTAGGGCACATGGCTATGTACTATCAGAGTGTGGGCAAGATGGTAAATGATATTAATAAGGAATACTCATTAATTGATTTGATTTCTCCAGATTGTGTGATTACTACTACAGTAGAGACTCACTTATCCAACATTCTGGATTATCCAACGCATTTTTGTAAATGTTTTCAATACATTGTGATATTTTGGTGCTAAATTCGTAAATACAGTAATTACTACGTAACATTACTGCGTATTGAACTACTTTTTCTGTCAAATTTGTTGTATAACATGTTTCAGTGCTTAATTTGTAAAATCATAACCTAATTTGATGTTTAATAGGCTTTTCCTTAATCCCTCCTTATTATTCAACATATTCGCTTATCCAACATTCTGCTGGCCGTTTATGTTGGATAAGTGAGACTCTACTGTACTTATATTGTTCTTCAGTGTTGTAAGCCACCCTGAGTCCCCTCGAGGAGAGGGGGCAGGATATAAATAAATCATAGACTCATAGAGTTGGAAGAAACCTCACGGGCCATCCAGTCCAACCCCCTGCCAAGAAGCAGGAAATCTCATTCAAAACACCCCTAACAGATGGCCATCCAGCCTCTGCTTAAAAGCCTCCAAAGAAGGAGCCTCCACCACACTCTACGGCAGACAGTTCCACAGTCGAACAGCTCTCACAGTGAGGAAGTTCTTCCTAATGTTCAGGCAGAATCTCCTTTCCTGTAGTTTGAAGCCATTGTTCCGTGTCCTAGTCTCCAGGGCAGCAGAAAAAAAGCTTGCTCCCTCCTCCCTATGACTTCCCCTCACATATTTATACATGGCTATCATCTCTCCTCTCAGCCTTCTCTTCTGCAGACTAAACATGCCCAGCTCTTTAAGCCACTCCTCATAGGGCTTGTTCTCCAGACATTTGATCATTTTAGTCGTCCTCCTTTGGACGCATTCCAGCTTGTCAACATCTCCCTTCAATTTCAGTGCCCAGAATTGGACACAGTATTCCAGGTGTGGTCTGACCAACACAGAATAGAGGGGTAGCATGACTTCCCTGGATCTAGACACTATACTCCTATTGATGCAGGCCAAAATCCCACTGGGTTTTTTAACGGCTGCATCACATTGTTGGCTCATTTTTAACTTGTTGTCCACGAGGACTCAAAGATCTAAAGCATCATCATCATTATTATTATTATTATTATTATTCATGAGAAAGGAAAGGCTTCAGCAGTTTGCTTTTGCCTGAACTTACTGGTAAGGGCAAGATTCATTCTCTCCTCCTCCCTGCTGAGTTAATTGAGTGCAAATAGCTTTTGTACTTTAAATTCTCTTTGCAGCAATCAAAATAAGTTAAGGACAAAGTGGGAAAGGGGAGACAAAAAGTGGAACATTTTAAAAGCAGCTTTGAAAGTGGAAAGAAAGAAAGTTAGAGCAGTGGTTCTCAACCTGTGGTCCCCATTCCCACAGAAAGCATGGCTGGGCAGGTGTCAATGTAGCTCTCTTCCAGCATTCCTATACTCATTCATATGATCACAACATGTTGCAAAGCCACTCCTTCTGTATGGCAGGCATGGCTATTTGTAGTTTGGCGCCTATTCATTTACAGCCTCTCCTTTCCAAATATCCCTGCTGTATGCACAGATTCTGAGAAGTGGGGCAATACACCAAATAAGACATTGGAGACAGTGCTACCCAACAGAGCCCTGCAGCCTGATCATACGTTCAGGTAAGGGGACGGAAGAATAACCAATCATAGCTTCTGTTTCCAGCATCTCTTGTTTAACACAGGGATTCTCAACCTGGGGTCCACAGATGTTTTGGCCCATAACTCCCAGATATCCCAGTCAGTTTACCAGCTGTTAGGATTCTGGGAGTTGAGAACCACTGGTTTAACATTTGTTCACAGTCCATTCCACTGTGTAATCCTATCAATGTGTGAGTTTTTTTAAAAAAAGAATCTGCCAAAAATGCACATACATATATTCAGAGGCGGTCCAACCGTCAGGCAAGGGAGGCATTTGCCTGTGGCGCCATCGTCGGGGGGGCGCCATGAGGCCCCTGGAGAATGGCACCACCATCTGCTTCCTCCTCCTCTCCAGGCCTTCCTGCGGGGGCGGAGCTGCGTGGGGGGCGGAGCTGCGCAGGGGCGGAGCTGCGCGGGGGGGGCTGAGCAGGGGGCGGAGCTGCATGGGGGGCGGGGCCACATGGCCTGGCCCGCCCCCATGCCATGCGGCCCCGCCCCTACTCAAGGCCAGGGCTGAGAATGAGCCAGCCCTTTCCCCTTGCCTTCTGCCTGGAGGGAAGAGGGCAGCCCCTGGGCTCAATGGCTGCTGGGCCAAGAGAACCTGGGCCCTGGACTCATCCACTGGATTTACTTACTGAAACGTGAGTGGGGGGGATGGGTTAAAGAGTATCCAAGAGCCTCCAGGAGAACTGGAGCTCCCTGGGGCTCCTGCTCCGCTTCTGCCTCACTTTCCCTCCTCCCCCCCCCCCCCCCGCCATCCAGCCCCCCTCCCACTGCCTGGTGCCCCTCAGGTGCATCTGTATGCAGGCTCCGAGGCAGATTGGCACCACTTTCCCTGCCCCAGGCATCCTGCTCCGCCCCCTCCCTTTCCTTCCCAGCTGAGCCCTCTGCTAGGCTATTCAATGCTAATCAAGGTGGCCAATTGCAACATTAGGAATTGTGGGAGTTATTGGAAGTAATTATCAACCAGTGAGAAGAAAAACTCTAAATAAATAAAGTAAATAAAGAACAACACTCAAAAGACAGAGGAATTCCAGACACGACACAATCAGGGACAGCTAACACCTCCCAACAAAGGATTCCCCCAGACAGGAAGCAGCCAGGCTTTGGAGCTGCAATCCTATTTAATGCTAATCAAGCTGGCCAATTGCAACGTTCACACTTGCCTCAAACAGAAAAGAGTTCTTTTTCCCACCCTGGACATCATTCCACAGATATATAAACCCCACTTGCCTAGTTTCCAACAGACCTCACAACCTCTAAGGATGCCTGCTATAGATGTGGGCGAAACATCAGGAGAGAATGCTTCTGGAGCATGGCCATACAGCCTGATAACTTACAGCAACCCTTTGATTCCAGCTATGAAAGCCTTCGGTATTAATTCTAACATGCAGCCTTGCAGAACCGCTCCATTTCTTCAAAAAAAAGAACAAAAACTCCAGAGTATGGGAAGCTGCAGCCCTCCGTTTCATGTCATGGGATTTTAGGATTTTTAGGATATTTGGTACAGTAGAGTCTCAGTTATCCAACGTTCTGGATTATCCAACGCATTTTTGGGGCCAATGTTTTCAATAGATCATGATATTTTGGTGCTAAATTTGTAAATAGAGTAATTACTACATAGCATTACTGCGTGTTGAACTACTTTTTCTGTCAAATTTGTTGTATAACATGATGTTTTGGTGCTTAATTTGTAAAATCATAACCTAATTTGATGTTTAATAGGCTTTTCATTAATCCCTCCTTATTATCCAACATATTCGCTTATCCAACATTCAGCCGGCCCGTTTATGTTGGATAAGTGAGACTCTACTGTATATGCATAAAGGAAAGCCGGCAAAGGAGCTGGAAAAACCCTTCTGCAGGACCCCCAGCTCCTCTCCCCCTCCCTCCTCTCTCTCTCTCTCTCTCTCTCTCTCTCTCTCTCGCTCGCTCGCTCGCTGCCTTTGCACCCCGCCTCTAGCCTCCTGAGCAGCCCTCACCATGCAGCATTCAAGGTACTTTTTTCAGACTCCAGGGAGAGAAGGGGCAAACTACATTGGATCTAGTTGACGTGGGGCCTCCTTCTCTGGAGGCTTGAAAGCAGGCATGGGCCAACTTCGGCCCTCCAGGTGTTTTGGACTTCAACTCCCACAATTCCTAACAGCCTACCAGCTGTTAGGAATTGTGGGAGTTGAAGTCCAAAACACCTGGAGGGAAGGCCAAGTTTGCCCATGCCTGCTTTCAAACAAAAGCCAAATGGCCACCTGTTGACTGTGTGGATCCTTGAATGCAGCTTTCTCCCATACTAGGATTTTATGACTCCTTAGGAAACCTATCAGGTTTCCTAGCAGTTTGAATACATGCAAATGTGAGTAGATCAATAGGTACTGCTCTGGCAGGAAGGTAATGGTGATCCATGCAGTCATGACCTTGGAGGTGTCTATGGACAACACTGGCTCTTCATCTTAGAAATGGAGATAAGCACCCACCCACAGAGTTGGACACAACTAGACTTAATATCAGGGGAAAACCTTTACCTTTTACTTATATTTATTTATTCTGTATGTCACCTTTCCCCCTCTAAAAATGCTCCAAAGCAGAGCATAAGGATTAAAATAGCAACAATTTAGAAAATGTGTTAAAAACTAGAAGTTGTGCTATATTAGCATTATTGTAGGATACTGTATTTTATTTTTGATATTACTATTAATGTATACTGTATACCACTTTTTTCCTCTTAAAATATTCCAAAGTAGACTATAAGCATTAAAATAGAATTAAACCTACAAAGGAATCATTAAAACAAATTTAAAATACATGAAACATTACCCAACACAGATTAATGGTACAAGACACACAAGTGCAAACAAGAGATTTATTTTTATTTCATTAATACACATATCTATATCTTCCAACTCTATTATTCTGTTCTGGATACAACAAATTGAGTGATTCTTCTTCAACAAGAAACCTATTATCTTTGATATTTATCTCCATGGCTCTCTTCTCCCACTCTCTCTGCACTGGGTTATCTGAGTCCACACTGCAATATAATCCAGTTCAAAGCAGATAATGTGGATTATCTGCCTTGATATTATGGGTTATATGGCACACATAATGATAAATACACACAAATGTCTATACACTATAAAGGTTCAAAACATAAAAAGAGATGTGTATATTAGAGCATCTTGCAAAGGCCACAGAAATAGTCAGGCCTCTCTGAGTATAGAGCTATCTTCTTTCTATGTCAAAAAGATAAGCAAATACTATAAAGTTTCAAAACATAAATTGCACTATGTAATTTAGAGCATCATGTACATACAATATTACCTGAGAGTTAACAACAATAATAATACTATACTATACTCAGAGAGGCCTGACTATTTCTGTGGCCTTTGCAAGATGCTCTAATATACACATCTCTTTTAATGCTTTGAACCTTTATAGTGTTTGCTTATCTCTTCGACATTATATGTCACACAGCCATATAATCCAGAATATTAAGGCAGAAAATCTCACAATATCTGCTTTGAACTGGGTTATCTAGGGTTCTCTCTCTGGCCCCTTCCACACATAGCTGAATAAAATCCCATATTTACTGCTTTGAGCTGGATTATCTGGAAGTGTAGACTCAGATAATCCAGTTCAAAGCAGATATTCTGGGATACAGGGCTCTGTAAGGGTTCTCTCTCTGGCCCCTTCCACACATAGCTGAATAAAATCCCATGTTTTCTGCTTTGAGCTGGAATATCTGGGAGTGTGGACTCAGATAATTCAGTTCAAAGCAGATATTCTGGGTTATATGGCTGTGTGCAAGGGCCCTCTCTCTTTGCCTCCTTGTCATGTTGCTCAACTGACCCATGATTTGCATTTCTGCCTGCTGTAGCAGGCAGAAGGAATGTCCAGCTTTCCAAAGGTTATATGCTACTTAGGGCCCTTCCAGACAGGACCTATATCCCAGGATCCAATCACAATGTTTCTGTTTATCCCAGATTATCTGGCAGTGCGGACTCATATAATCCAGTTTAACATCAAAAGCCTGGGATGGGATCCTGGAATGTGAACTATTTTCACACCCTGCTCCTTTGGATCTTAATAATAATAATAATAATAATAATAATAATAATAATGATAATGTGTGTGTTGTCATCACCAGAATCAACACTTTTATTTTTCAGTGATTGGGGTTTTTTTTTGGGGGGGGGGGGCACCAAAATTTCTGTTCGCCTACACTTGAAAATTGCCTTGGACCTCCTCTGCATATATTGCTAAACACAAGCTTTATATATATACAATCAGCCCTCCACATTTGCAGGTTTGCCATCTGCAGTTTTGATTATTTGCAGATTTGATTGAAATGTTCTCTCTAGGAATCTGAAGGGTTACATTGAGGGGGTCAACTTCTTTTTAGGAATTTTAAGGTCTTCCAGTGTGATTCTATGGCCAACTTCAAGCACAAATTGACCATAAGGGAGGATGTAAAGATTACAAAAAATATCTTCTCTCAGATTAAAAAAAGCTTTTTATTTGTACTTTTTCCATTTTGTAGGGGTCTTACACCAGCAAATGTGGAAGGCTGATTGTGAGTGAGTGTGAATTTTTTAAAAATTAATATATTTTATTTCCAGGTATGAAATATTTAATGTATTTTACACTAAAATGTGCAAAAATCATTTTAAAGCACATTTTGGCATGTTCATGAGGCTAAAACTACATCACAAAATTCAGAGTGATGCTACATATAAAAACTAACTGAAGATGACAACCTCAAACAAATCTCCAAAAAGAGGGGATAAGGTTGGTTCACTTCAAAAGTCAAATTATTTCAGTCAGAGACTTGCTTTAATAGGGTAGCATTTACCCCTCTTCAAATTGTAATCGATGTTCATACAAATCATGAAATATCAGGTGAGATTGTTTTTAAAGTGGATAATAAAACAACAATTAAGCACCACAGCTGTATTCTCAGATCCAAATCCAAAGGGAGAATTCAAAACTCTTCAATATTTTTCTTGCCTCTGTCTTGTTTTGAGAAATGTTTATTAATGCACAAGATCTTACCATTTCCCATTCACTGATATTTACCTAAGATTATTGCTAATATTTTTCACTTTACCATCATGTGAGATTTCTATTTCCACTGAGTAAATCCTTGATTCTGCTGCACAGTCTGTGTACTTTTGGTCTACTGTGATCTTTGCAAAAGTACCATGTATTATGAAACCACACTAAAATCAAAGTTGGAGTAATTAAATGTTTTGTTTTCCTTTCATTTAATTGTGGCACTTTTCCTATGTTTTTTGACTTTCTGCCACAATGGTTCGTGAACTCTGTAATGTTAAATCTTGACATTACCTTTGCAGGTCAGAGAATGAGATCCAGAAGGCAGAGATGTGATTTAGAAGTCGCATCAGTCATCTTGGTGAATGCAGGCAGGAAGAAATTGAGACACAGTGGGTAGCAGTAAGAATTCCTTTTGGTAATAGCTTAGCTCTGTAAAAAGAATTGGAAATGCAGCATTTCTATTTTAGCTCTTCTCTAGGTTTTAGGGGTTTTTTTGGCAGAATGTAACATTTATTAAATGTTAAATTAATACTATATACATTAATTTTGAAGTGGTTTTGCAATGGTTTGAGCCATGGTGTGGGAGTGAACAATCGCCCAGAAAAAATGGACTTTATGAGTTTTCAAGGCCCATGTATGTTGTTGGATTGTAATTCTCGGCAGCCATAGTCAGCATAGCAAGTGATGAAGAAGGCTGGCAGTTGCCACTCAGCATCATATGGGAGTCTCATAATTCTCATGATGAAATGATCTCCAGCAGCACACTAATGTTTGGCATAGCATTTCTCATCTCATTGGTCATATTGATAGCTACTTGGTTGTCTATGATCAGCTCTTCCACATTTTTTAAATCAGGCCTGATAGTCTATTTTGATTTCATCTGATATATCAGGAACACAGAAAGGGTATAAAACAATGGAATGGTGATAGACCAGGATAAGAAAAATGCAAGCTGTGTGCAGTAATATAACTTAATATATAATCTACCTTTCTATTCTCAATGGTAGTCTCTTGCAGTAGTAACAAAACCAAGCTCGCTCCGTTTTCTACATAAAGGCGGTTATCATGGCACCTTCTGATCACCTACACAACTTTACCTCCAGTTAGCAGAAGTTGGGGGATGTTGCAGAGCTCCATGCTGGCAGTATGCTGGCAACACAGAGACACAAAGCACTGAAAAGTAAGGTGTACACCTGACTCCTCATAGAAGAAGCCAAGAGGATGCAGGAGGAAGCTGGGGAGAGTGAAAAAACATCATGGGAAGAGATCCCATGACCAACCATGGTAAGGGGATGAAATGGTACACTGCCCCATGATTTCCCCATTGTCCACTGTTGTCCCCTGGCTTCTTGGCCTCCATGTGATTAGGTCCTTAGTTCCAAGCCCTTAATCATACTTGAGTATCCCCCCCCCCCAAAAAAAAACACTTTTTAAGGAAGTTTGTACTTACAGATTTCTAAGAGTAACCATAAGAAACAATTCTTAGTAACTATTTTTGTTACTTTTCAATCAGCAGAAAGCTACAAACTATGGTATAAAATATACTATCTTCCCATTCCCCCAGTCACACATCAAGATATACAACAGAACACAGCGGCCTCAGATCCAGGATGAGATTTTGTTTCAACTATATGATATATTCTATCTACCATTTAGTGGATAATATAAAAGTGACCATTATAGTACAAAAGAAATAAAGTATCCCTTGTAAAATTATGGTTGCAGTGTAACTTCATCACACTTTCATTTTTGTACAAAGGAATTAATGACAGCTAGTTATTTGTAACTAGTTAATACCTGACTCAAATCAACAGTACTTTCTGGTGTATTTTGCCTCTTCCCATCATCTATTACCCAATTGCCCACCAGTAGGAAAGGTGATAACTATCATACACCTACTCCAGTAGGGACATGCTAAGCCAAAATGTAACTGTCATTGTAAATGCTAGACATTGGCTAGCCCCATCCACACATGCATTAGTGATTCCTCCAAGTTATAACCAAAGCAGTGTTTCTCAAATTCTGCTCCTTCAGGTGTTTTGGACTTCAGCTTCTATAATTCCTAATAGCTGGTAAAATGGCTGGGATTTTGGAAGCTGAAGCCCAAACACCTGGAGAAGCAGAATTTGAGAAACACTGAGCTGGAGGAATCAGAAGTCAGAGCTGTCAAATTGGCTGTATAACTCAAGGACTCCGAGGCCTGAAAGCACACGCTGGGGCAAAAAGGCAGCCCTTAAATACCTAATCTATAACACCAAGCTCCAGAAAGTGATAGTATAGGATTGACATTCATAGCAATCACTTTCCTCAGTCCCTTTCTTCCCACGCACTTATGGTGAAAATGATAGTGTTGCTGTACTTCAGGCAAGGCATCAGAATTTAATATCTGCACTAAAGCACATACCCTGAATGGATTAGCAATCTCAACATCATACAGCAAATAAATATTTTGCTAAAGCTCTTCAAGCAAACAGACATTGCTTAACAAGTCTGGAAAATAACAGCCTTTTCCAGAAGCTGAATTATTGTAGCTGTTTCTGGCAATAAACTGGGAAAGAGGCTGGGTCCCATTTTCTAGATGCCCTAAAATCAGAACAGTTTGTTGTTCAAAAGAGAATAATGTGAGCCATATTGTCCCAGGCTATCAAGTCATTGGCTTAGCTATGGTCCTAGAAAGTAAGCACTGAATGGTGGTGGGCGTCAAATGCATATCTTCTCCCATAGCAACGTTCTCGTTGCAAGTGCAAGTACGTAAACCATGTGCTATTGATAAGCCTTTATATCTTGAAATCTTAGAAAAACACAGTAGCATTAAACCCCCCTCCCTTTATTGTATTGCAGTGATGCAGAGTTCCCAAGGTTTCAGCATATTGATTTCTGTTGTCTGCTTAGCAGTATGTTTTTAGTATACATCCATTACATCTGTCGTTCTCAAACTGTATGTATGTATATAAAAAGGATGTACAGTAGAGTCTCACTTATCCAACACAAACGGGCCAGAAGAATGTTGGATAAGCGAATATGTTGGATAATAAGGAGGCATTAAGGAAAAGCCTATTAAACATCAAATTAGGTTATGATTTTACAAATGAAGCACCAAAACATCATGTTAGACAACAAATTTGGCAGAAAAAGTAGTTCAATACGCAGTAATGCTATGTAGTAATTGCTGTATTTATGAATTTAGCACCAAAATATCACGATATATTGAAAACATTGACTACAAAAATGTGTTGGATAATCCAGAACATTGGATAAGCGAGTGTTGGATAAGTGAGACTCTACTGTATATCAAACATACATGAATGTCATGTTTAGACTTGGCTCCCATCTCCAAGATATGCTATTATATACAGACCTGAATATGTAAATATAGATATTCCAAAATCCAGACAATCCAAAAAGCCAAATAACCAAACATTTTGGTTAACAGATATTTAACCTGTACCCTCTATTGCGTGTGATATTTGCATAGCCCTGAGGTTTATAATTTACCCATCCAGGTATATGATTGATAAAGATCTAGTTTCTTCTTTATAAGGCCATTCTTTGAACCTATCTTCCAAACTAGTTTATCTCAAGTAAATCTTTTCCACACAATGTTAGTTTTGTTGGCATACCACCCAACTTTCTTCACCTGACTATAGCAGTAGTAGATGGGAAGGAGCTGGAGCATGGCGTCCTGCAAGCAGCTCTTGTACTGAGCTCTGAAAAAACCTGGCATTATTAACACCTCCCAAGCCAAAATGCCATCCAAGGGCAGGAAAAGAAACCGAGCTAGCCCCAGCAATGTTACAGGGGTTCATAAATCTTTCCAAACAGCAAAACAAATGAGAATTGACTCCTACCTACCAGGCAGGGAGACAGCGACGGAAACAGTGAGTAACTGTGATGACCCATGGGCCTTGTAGTCCTGCTCAGGACATTGTAATCCCTGATGAAGAAGAAAACTTGGGTTTTTTACCTTCCCAGTCAGAACTGGAATCTTCTCAGCCAGATCTTTCCCAGGCAGATCTGGGAACCTTGCACCTGCAAGAAAGTTGTGTCCCAGAAGTATGTCAAACAAACCCAGAGCCCACATCTCCCGTGTTCTTGCGCCGTGAGTTTTGTAAACAACAGAGGGGTTTGGAAGCAGCTTCGCGCAGGAGTGCGAGGATAGCAGCTAAGAATGTAGCCAATTAAGACTGCTTTCCGTGAGAATCTTTAGGGAGTCAAACATCTGGTCCCAGAGTTTAGCTTTCGTTTCTGGTTCCCAGAGAACTGCTTCGGCGAGAAAGTTAGACTCTATATAGGTGTTTTACCCGCGTAGTAACTTCGCGGAGTCAATTCGTCAGCCTCCGGAGCGAGTTGTGTCTGGACAGCGCGCTCCGTTTCAAGCCTCGTTCCTGCTCAAGCCTTGCCCTGCTTTCCAGCCTTCGCTCCAGTTTCAGCCTTTGTTTACCTACGGACCTTGCTTGTTTTCCAGGACCATACCTTGCCTTGTATCACGGATTTTACCAAGTTATTCCACGGACCTTGTTCTTGTTCCTTGTTACCTTGTTCCACGTTTTAAGCCTTGCTTCAAGTATCAAGTTATTTCCTAGCCTTGCTCAAGTTTATGGACTAAAGGACCTTGTCATCTCCCCTCACTTTGCCTGGCAAAGTGAGTGTTTCGGTTATTGGATTACAACTTTGGAACATAATATTTCATATTGGACATTGCTTTTTTTGGACTAATTTTGACCTTTCCTGAAAGGTCTGCTTCTGAACTAACTTTTACATTTATTTTTATTAAACTTATATATTTCCTTAATAAAGATATTAGATAGAATCTGGCCTCTGTGTATGGTTATTGGTGCTCTGTAGCCTGGGTCGTGACAGTTTGACTCCGCCACCCTAAGCACCAATTAACCTCGGCCAGAATGTCTACCGGAACCGTACCTGGGCCGAGCGGCCAGCCGATTACCTACACCATCGACAAGGATGAGGTGGATCGAATCCGTGATAAGCTCAATGCCCAGGATGGAGAAATAAAAGGTTTGAAGGAACGCGGAATCCGTCTACCGGCCATGGCGTTGCCAACCAAGTTTACTGGAGAAGCTTCTAAGGTTCATGTTTTCCGTCGCCAATGCCAAGCTTATCTAGAGGCCCGTGCTGCCGAATTTCCCCAAGAAGACATCAAGGTGGCATGGGTTTACAGTCTTCTAGACGGGCCAGCGGCCAACTGGGCGACGGCACTGTTCGACCAAGCCTCTCCACACCTAAGATCCGCGCAACGCTTCTTGGACCACCTTAAAGAGACTTGGGGAATCGAGGACAATTTGGAGGCAGCCGGTCACAAACTCCGTCGCCTCTTCCAAGGAGACAGACCTATGTCTCAGTACATAGCCGAGTTCCGAGTGCTGGCCCACAATACCGGCTGGAATGATGTAGCCCTCAGAGGACAATTCCGGGAGGGTCTCAACATCGAAATGCTGGAGGAAATCTCCAAGGTGGATCCTCCCCAGACCCTCGAAGCACTCATTGATCAATGTTTACGGGCTGAAGTCATGATTGCCAACAGGAAACAGTGGGTTCGAGGCCAGAGCGGTAGAGCTGGGGCAAAACCCCCCGCTCCCGCCAGCGTTCAGCCACGTCCAGTGTGGAGACCCCCACCACCAACCCCATACCCCAGAGGAAGCGAGGAGGTGCCGATGCAGTTGGGCAACGTGCGTCCCAGATTAGATGCCGCCGAGAAGGCCCGTCGTCAACGCTTAAACCTCTGTTGGTACTGCGGGAACGGAGGCCACTTCGCCAGAGAGTGCCCAGCCAAAGGGAAGCCCGCCGCCCGTCTTGCGGCGGCGTCCTCCACGGAGACGAAGGCGTCTGAGCCGGCTGGCACACAGCCGGCGGGGGAAGCCAACGACCGGGCGTAGAGAGGCTCGCCAACCCGGTCAAAAAACCCGTTCAAGAGCCGCCAACCGGGGTCCTGTTCCTTCTCGTGGTCACCTTATGGTCAGCAAAAAGGGGACCCGTCATGATCCACGCCATGATAGACTCCGGAGCCACCAACAATTTCATTGATAGAGAGTATGCCGACTCTCTGGGATTACAATATCATGATTTCAAGAATGCCCGTGTGGTGCAAGCCATAGACGGCCGCCCCCTCAAGACGGGCCCCGTAAGTCAGTGGTCGGAACCCACCAGGATGTGGATAAGGGAACATATGGAAGAGATTTCCTTCTTTGTTACCGAGGTTCCCCATTTCCCTGTGATTTTGGGAATTCCATGGCTGACTCTCCACGACCCAAGCATCTCCTGGTCCAACAGAGAACTGCAGTTTGCTTCACAGTACTGCCAAAACCATTGCCTTGTAGCCAAGGTCTGCCATGCCACAGACACCGAGCCCATCATCACCCTGCCCAAGAAGTACTCCGAGTATTGGGATGTATTCAATGAAAAGGAAGCCGAGAAATTACCCCCACATAGACCTTATGACTGTGCCATTGACCTGGTGGAGGGGGCCCCGATCCCGCGAGGGCACCTATACTCCCTGACTGAACCAGAGCAAGAAGCTCTCAGGGAATTCATAGAGACAAACCTTCGTAAGGGATTCATTAGACCCTCTCAATCCCCAGCCGCCTCCCCAGTGATGTTTGTGAAGAAGAAGTCAGGGGAACTACGCTTGGTGGTGGACTACAGAGCATTGAACAATATCACCAAGCGGAACAGCTATCCCCTACCCTTAATCTCGGATCTACTGGATCGGCTTCGAGGAGCCAAGGTTTACACCAAGCTGGATCTTCGGGGGGCTTACAACTTAGTTCGCATCAGAGAAGGGGACGAGTGGAAGACCACCTTCCAGACCAAATTCGGATTATTCGAGTCCCGAGTTATGAATTTTGGATTATGCGGAGCTCCCGCAACGTTCCAGCATTTTGTCAATGACATTTTTCAGGACTATCTAGATAGGTTCTTGATAATCTACCTGGACGATTTTTTGGTGTTTTCTAGATCACAATCAGAACATGAGAACCACGTCAAAATGGTGTTACAACGATTGCGGGATCATGGACTTTATGCCAAGTTGGAAAAATGCGCTTTTGATCTACAAGAGGTAGATTTCCTTGGTTACCGTATCTCGCCTCTAGGGCTCTCCATGGATCCAGCCAAGGTTTCAGCAGTATTGGAATGGCGGGCGCCAACTAACAAGAAAGAGGTGCAGCGTTTCTTGGGGTTCGCGAACTATTACCGCAAGTTCATTCCAGATTTTGCCCGCTGGTCTGACCCAATCACTAGCTGCATCCGTGGAAAACAGCCCTTCCGCTGGACTGATCAAGCAGAGAAAGGGTTCCAGCAACTAAAGAACTTATTCACGTCCCAGCCAATTCTACAGCACCCAGATCCTGGAACCCCTTTTGTTGTGCAAGCGGACGCCTCTGATGTGGCAATTGGGGCTGTACTCTTACAACCGGTGGGAGACCACCTTCATCCCTGTGCCTTTTACTCCCGTCAACTAACCACACCAGAGAGAAATTACACCATTTGGGAAAAGGAACTACTGGCCATAAAGGCAGCTTTTGAAACTTGGAGACATTGGCTAGAAGGGGCCAAATTTCCCATTGAAGTCCACACTGATCATCGAAATCTAGAACATCTAAGAACTGCCCGCAAACTAAATCAGAGGCAGCAACGTTGGGCTTTGTTCTTTGAACGTTTTAACTTCCAGATTCATTATGTGACCCCAGCCCAAACCAAGCAAGCAGACGCCCTGTCACGTAAACCGGAATACGCTGCAGGACGCAAGGAGACCTTTGAATCCCAATTACTACAACCCGAGAACTTTGCCACGCTCACAGTGGGGAACACCAAATCCACTCCCATTGGTTCAACTTCCTCTACTCCAGGACCCATCTGTGCTCAAGAAATCAGGGCTAGTCAGCAAGCAGATGCCTGGGCGCAGGACCAACTTCGCCAAGGTCTGCATTTTCCCTTTTCGCTTAAAGATGGACTGCTATGCTATAGAAATCATGTTTATATCCCACCCGGACCGGGCAGGGAGAAAGCGCTTCGTCTGTGTCATGACTGCAAACCAGCAGGGCATTTCGGACTATTTAAAACCATGCATCTGATCCTAAGGGATTTTTGGTGGCCCAAGATCCGCAAAGATGTGGAAAAATATGTCAACACCTGCCCAGTATGCCAGCGCTCCAAGATAAGAAGGGAGAGGCCCTCAGGGCTATTGCATCCCCTTCCTACACCATCCCGTCCATGGGAAATAATCTCTGCGGATTTCATCACTGACCTACCACCTTCCTGTGGATTCACCACGATCCTAGTGGTGGTGGACCTTTTCACCAAGTTAGCCCATTTCATTCCCTGTGAAGGTCTTCCCACGGCCAAAGAGACTGCAGATCTATTCCTTCAACATGTTTTCAGACTACATGGATTGCCCAAGAGTTTAGTCACAGACCGTGGATCTCAATTCACCTCTCGTTTTTGGAAGGCACTACAAAAACTATTGGGCATAGACTCTCGCTTATCTTCAGCTCATCATCCCCAAACAGATGGGCAAACGGAGCGCACCAATGCCACTTTGGAGCAGTATCTTCGCTGTTATGTAAACTACCAACAGGACAATTGGGCTTCTCTGTTACCACTGTCGGAGTTTGCCTATAACAATGGAGTTCAAGCTTCTACAAAAGAAACGCCGTTCTTTGCAAACTACGGCTTCCATCCACGTTTCTTTCCCCCTGTCATTGAAACTTCAGAAGTTCCCGCAGCAGAGGATTGGCTGCAGGAACTCACAGCGGTACAACAACTTTTGCTCCAGCAACTAGACCAAGCCAAGGAGGACTATAAACGCCACGCTGACAAACATCGCCAGCCGGGCCCCGAAATCAAGGTAGGAGATCGGGTTTTTCTGTCCACTCGCTTTCTGCCCTCCCACCGCCCTTGCCGGAAGTTAGATGCCCGTTTCATTGGCCCCTATCCAGTGGTGGTGCAATTAAACCCCGTGACTTTCAAACTCCAACTTCCGCGTTCAATGCGCATCCATCCAGTGTTTCACCGTTCCCTGCTCCTTCCGGCGGATGGTGTGCGTCCTGATACAGACCAACCGGCCCCCCCTCCTGTTTTGATGAATGGGGAGGAGGAGTTCGAGGTTGAGGACATTTTGGATTCTCGCTTTCACCGCCGCCGCCTACAATATCTCATTGACTGGGTGGGTTTTGGCCCTGAGGAACGCTCTTGGGAAGACGCCTCCACAGTCCATGCTCCTGATCTAACCCGTCGCTTTCATCAGACCTATCCCGCCAAGCCGCGACCTCGCGCCTCGGGGAGAGGGCCCCAGTTTGGGAGGGGCCTTGAGGAGGGGGATAGTGTGATGACCCATGGGCCTTGTAGTCCTGCTCAGGACATTGTAATCCCTGATGAAGAAGAAAACTTGGGTTTTTTACCTTCCCAGTCAGAACTGGAATCTTCTCAGCCAGATCTTTCCCAGGCAGATCTGGGAACCTTGCACCTGCAAGAAAGTTGTGTCCCAGAAGTATGTCAAACAAACCCAGAGCCCACATCTCCCGTGTTCTTGCGCCGTGAGTTTTGTAAACAACAGAGGGGTTTGGAAGCAGCTTCGCGCAGGAGTGCGAGGATAGCAGCTAAGAATGTAGCCAATTAAGACTGCTTTCCGTGAGAATCTTTAGGGAGTCAAACATCTGGTCCCAGAGTTTAGCTTTCGTTTCTGGTTCCCAGAGAACTGCTTCGGCGAGAAAGTTAGACTCTATATAGGTGTTTTACCCGCGTAGTAACTTCGCGGAGTCAATTCGTCAGCCTCCGGAGCGAGTTGTGTCTGGACAGCGCGCTCCGTTTCAAGCCTCGTTCCTGCTCAAGCCTTGCCCTGCTTTCCAGCCTTCGCTCCAGTTTCAGCCTTTGTTTACCTACGGACCTTGCTTGTTTTCCAGGACCATACCTTGCCTTGTATCACGGATTTTACCAAGTTATTCCACGGACCTTGTTCTTGTTCCTTGTTACCTTGTTCCACGTTTTAAGCCTTGCTTCAAGTATCAAGTTATTTCCTAGCCTTGCTCAAGTTTATGGACTAAAGGACCTTGTCATCTCCCCTCACTTTGCCTGGCAAAGTGAGTGTTTCGGTTATTGGATTACAACTTTGGAACATAATATTTCATATTGGACATTGCTTTTTTTGGACTAATTTTGACCTTTCCTGAAAGGTCTGCTTCTGAACTAACTTTTACATTTATTTTTATTAAACTTATATATTTCCTTAATAAAGATATTAGATAGAATCTGGCCTCTGTGTATGGTTATTGGTGCTCTGTAGCCTGGGTCGTGACAGTAACAGACCTTCACTTTTGGGCCCTAAATCACTTTTGGGCCCTAAATCAGACACTATAAACTCGGGGGACACGGAAAGAGCCTCCTCGAAGATTGAGTAAATTCAGTCGGGCGTCCCCTGGGCAACGTTTCTTGTAAGCAGCCAATCTTTCCACCCCAAAAGCATTGGATGAATACCAAAGTTCTTTATCAAGACCATTGCTAACAATTATGTCTATTAATATAGAAGGTTTGTCACTTGCTAAGGAAGAACTATTAGCCAAAATGTCTGAGGACATTTCGTGTGACATCCTATGTATACAGGAAACACACAGAGACATCACAATGAGAAGACCAAAAATTCTTGGAATGCAACTGGCAGTGGAATGACCTCACAGACAATATGGCAGTGCCATTTTTGTACGATCTGGTGTAGCAATCTCTGCAACTTCCCTCACAGAAGAGAACAATATTGAAATCTTATCTGTGGAACTTGATAGTTGCATCGTATCATCACTCTATCATCACCTGGGGCTGATTTCTATTTTACGCCCCCAACCAATTGCCACAATCATGAAGCCCATTTTGTTGTGGGAGATTTCAATAGCCATAGCTGTGTCTGGGGCTATGACAAAGATGATAGAAATGGCGAAGCAGTTCTAACGTGGGCCGACAACAATAGAATGAGCCTCCTCCATGACAGTAAATTACCACCATCTTTTCATAGCGGCCGATGGAAGCGTGGTTATAACCCTGATCTGATTTTTGTAAAGGAAAGCATAATCCACCAATGCATCAAAAGGGTATTAAACCCGATACCGAACACACAACACAGACCAATATGCTGCGTAGCATATGCAGCTGTAAAACCAAAAAGTGTCCCATTCCGCAGAAGATATAACTTCAATAAAGCTAACTGGACAAAGTTTACAGAGACCTTGGAAGCTGCTATTTCTGATATAGAACCTTCTACAGAAAATTATGACCTGTTTGTAGAAGCTGTGAAAAGATCCTCAAGGCTCTCAATCCCTATAGGCTGTCGCACAAGCTACCTACCAGGGCTAAATGAAGAATCGCTAAATCAGCTACAGGAATATCTCAGAGTATTTCAAGAGAATCCCTACAGTGATGGGACTATAGCAGCAGGCCAAAAACTATCTACAGCCTTAGCTAATGCTAAGAAAGACCGTTGGATAGAGCTGCTTGAGAACCTTGACATGTCCAAGAGTAGCCGAAAAGCCTGGCAACTGCTGAGACGCCTGGATAGTGACCCTCTGGTCAACCATGGACACGCAAACGTGACAGCAGACCAGATAGCTCACCAGCTAATTCAGAATGGGAAAACTAACTGCAGCAGAGTAAAGATGAAAATCAACAGGGTGCCAGAACTTGAAACCCACCAGTTGTCTTCTCCTCTAAACCTGAAAGAACTCAGAGAAGCCATCAAGCGATGTAAGACTGGTAAAGCACCTGGCCTAGATGACCTGATGATGGAGCAAATCAAACACTTGGGCCCCAAAGCTGAAAACTTGCTTTTGAAATTCTACAATCAATGCTTGGCACACAAACAGATTCCCAGATCATGGAGGAAAACTAAGATCATTGCCATTTTAAAACCTGGTAAAGATGCCTCCAATGCCAGGAACTACCGACCAATCTCCCTCTTATGTCATCTATATAAAGTCTATGAGAGGATGCTATTAAATCGACTAGGACCTGTTATCGAACCCAAGCTTATTGCACAACAAGCAGGTTTCAGACCAGGGAAAAACTGTACAGGTCAAATTCTTCATCTGACTGAGCATATCGAGGAAGGTTATGAGAAAGGCTGCATTACGGGAACAGTTTTTGTGGACCTTACGGCAGCCTATGACACGGTGCAACATAGAAAAATGCGGCAAAAAGTCTACCATATCACCCGGGACTTTGACTTTACAAAAACTGTCCAGACCCTCCTAGAAAACCGCAGCTTCTATGTGGAGTTTCAGGGCCGGAAAAGCAGATGGAGGAGGCAAAAGAATGGTTTACCCCAAGGCCACTACCACCACTCACAAAGAGCTTTATATATGCTGATGACCTTGGCCTTACAACACAAGCGAAAGATTTTGAAACAGTTGAAAACCAACTCACTAATGCCTTGAAAGACCTCTCCAGCTACTACAAAGAGAACCACCTGAAGCCCAACCCTGCCAAGACACAAGTGTGTGCTTTCCACCTACGTAACCATGAAGCCAACAGGAAACTGAAAGTTACTTGGGAAGGCCAAGAGCTCGAACACTGTTTCCATCCTAAATATCTTGGTGTCACCTTAGATTGAACACTAACATATAGGAAACACTGCATGAACACCAAGCACAAAGTAGCTGCACGCAACAACATCCTGCGGAAACTGACTGGCAGCTCATGGGGTGCAGACCCACAAGTAATAAGAACATCAGGCCCGACCTTGTCTTTCTCAACTGCTGAGTAGGCCTGTCCTGTCTGGCAAAAGTCTGCCCATGCAAAGCAAGTGGACATAGCACTAAACGAAACATGCAGAATAATTACAGGATGCCTTAAACCTACACCTGTTGATAAACTCTACAAGTTAACTGACATTGCCCCTCCTGACGTGCGACGGGAAGTTGCTGCTAACGGTGAGAGAAATAAGGTCGAACATTGTGAAAGCCACCCACTGCATGACTATCAGCCTCCTCCCAGTAGACTCAAATCAAGGAAGGGCTTCATGAGAACCACCACTCCTCTTGATGTTCCTCCAGCAGCAGCAAGGGTGTCCCTCTGGGCAGCTAAACCTGGCAATTCTAACTGGATGGCCCCCCATGAGGGTCTTCCTCCAGGGGCAAACCAAGAATGGGCAACTTGGAAGTCCCTGAACAGACTCAGAAGTGGAGTGCGCAGATCTAAAGACAACTTGGCAAGGTGGCACTACCTGGAGGAATCCTCCACCTTGTGTGACTGTGGAGCAGAACAAACAACTCCGCATATGTATGCTTGCCCACAATGTCCTGCCTCATGCATGGAGGAGGAGTTGTTTAAAGCTACGGAAAATGCGGTTGCTGTTGCCCGTTTCTGGTCTAAAACTATTTAGTTGTTTGTGATTTCCTCTAATTTTTTTCTTCATCATTTTTAAATGTATTTGTTATGCAATGCTTTTGACACGAAATAAATAAATAAACTCGGCAAACTCAAGCCTGGTCACCCCCTTGTCCCCTTTGAACTCTCAAGGATCTAGCCCAGGATTCTCGCCTGTGCAGAGAAGTAGTGGAGACAGAATTTTGGAATTCTCTGGACATGCTCCGGGCACCTCCCACAAACATATTAATTAATTCTGCAAAGAGATATGCTTGCTTTCAGCAGACTCTATGATTCTCATATTACAGTAGGGTTCTGATCGAAGATAAACAGCTTGATATAAATTAAGAAAATTGCAATTACTGAAGAGGTTTGTTTGATATGGTTCAACAAAAGTTGTTTGTACTTCTTCCTACTATTTTTCCAAGTGCATAGGGCTCAAGAACAAGAAATCATAGCATGTCCTTATATTTTAAATGAAAATCTGCACTATGGATTTTTTTCCATCCAACTCCAGAACACTATTTTATGGATGTTCACAGCTGGCTGCAACAATAATACGCAGATTCTGCCCATCATGTCCAATCAGTGCTAAAATGAAATCAATCTCATTTTCATATAGCTGTCAGCTCTTCCATTTAGAACTCATATGTTGTGGAAAAAAACATAAACCAGCATCTATACAAATGAAACTCTCTGTTCTTGTGTAGATACAGGCCTCTTCTACACTGCCAGATAAAATCCAGATTATCTGCTTTGAACTAGATTATATGGCAGTGTAGACTCATATAATCCAATTCAAAGCAGATAATGTGGACTATCTACTTGATAATCTGGATTATATGGCAGTGTAGAAAGGGCCTCAGATGGTACTTTGGCTTTCCAAAATTATATTAATTTCAATTATTTATTTCTGTCATAGGATTTCTTCGCTGATTTTGAATTCTCTTTCTTTCAGGAGGTGGGTTTTGTGTCCTTTAAAAAAGGAATCAGTTGAATGCTGTTTTGCTGGCTGGATTTTGTTTTGCTCCCTGGCCTCTGCCAAGATATGAATTTAGACCAAATTTGGCATGGAGTGGGGAGAGAGAAAAGCATGCCACTTGGGATATTCCGCAGTGTAGAGCTATTGGTATTCTAACTTCTTACTGAGGCAATGGATGAAATATCACAGCCTTCACTGGTAAAGCCAATTAATTTGAGGAGTCTAATGTAGCACAGCACCCTGTCTTTTACAATATATAGTGCAAAAGAAAAGGGCTCCTGTGCACTGCAGGGTAAAACTGGAAGTTTCCTGCTTCTCTTCCTTTCATTTCCTACTCCTGGTAGTTAAAAGAATAAGTAAAATAAACACACTTGCAGCTGCTGATGACCTTGCAGCTCCACTTTTCCTCTCAGGAGCATAGGAAGCTGCTTTATATCTAATTAGACCATTAGTCTAGCTGGCTTGGAATGGGCAGTTCAGCAAACATTTAGCCCCAGGAACTTCTTCCAATCCCAGACTACCTTGCAGATTCCAGGGATTGTGGCTAGGATCTTCTGCATTCTAGGGATGTGTGCGATATATGTTTCCTTCGTTTCCTTTGTGCATTCGTTTCGTGTCGACAATTCATATACAATAAATGAATGACGACATTTCCGTAGGAAACAAGAGGCAACACAAAATGAAAGCTCCACAGTCATAGTGCTTGCTTTTGTTTTCCTTTAGTTTTGGCCGTGTAACAATAAGCAGGTACTGACAGAGGGCTGCTTTCCCATTACAGCTGATGTGTACCAATGGGTGTTAATAATAATAATACTAATATTAATAACAATAGTTACTCTAGTACCCTAAGCTGAGTCCCCCATGACAGCTGATGTGTGCCAATTGATGTTAATATTAATATTAATAACAATAGACTCTGGGGAAGATCCAAACATTTTAAAAGTTGGTGGGCTAAAAGGGGTCAAAATGCCCTCCGTGTGTGGCAATTTTCACCCCTCTAGCCTAAAAACCGAGCCGGGGGGGGGGGGGGGGAGGTGAGCCTCAGAAGCCTTCTCATTGGTCCAAAATGTTTCGGGTTTTTCATAAGCAAGACAAATATTCTGTTTGTATAGGCGCCTTGTTTTTAGAAACAGGGATAAATACAAAGCGAATGAAACTAAACAAAATGAACAGCGATTCCATACAAATGCACACTAGTAGTGTATTCTGCAGGAGATATGTCTGGGATGGGAATTATGATTTCAACCCAGCATGGACATTTACCATGCTCACTTGGAAAGTTGATATTTGCAAGTCAACAACATCTGGAGGGCCAGATTATTTCCAAACCAGAGCTACTATTTTTTCTCTTCTCCTTCAACCATGGCTATTTAAGCTCCTTCTCCCAATTTTAGTCTTAGGGAAATATTTTAAGATTATGAGGAAATCTTCAAATACAGATCTTACACTTTGTTTACAGATCTCTATCTCTCTGTTTGAAAGCCAACATGATGTAGCAATTTGAATGTTCCAGTAGGATTCCAAGAAATGAAGGTTTGAGTCTCTGCTCAGCTATGGAAATCCACTGAGCAAGTCAAATCCCACAAGAGAAAGGTAATGGCAAACCTCATCTTAATCAATCATGCAAAAAAGCCCTTGGTAGGATACAGTTACTATAAATCATACTTGGCTTGAAGGCACACTGCCACAAAAATCTCTCCATTAAGAATCTAGAGCAGGGGCCCCCAAACTAAGGCTCATGGGCCGGATGCGGCCCTCCAAGGTCATTTACCTGCCCTCAGTTTTAGACTTAGGCTCACCCAAAGTCTGAAATGACTTGAAGGCACACAACAACAATCCTAATTAACTTGACTATATCATTGGCCAGAAGCAGGCCCACACTTCCCATTGAAATCCTGATAGGTTTATGTTGGCTAAAATTGTTTTTAGTTTTAAATATTGTATTCTTCTTTCATTGTTGTTGTTGTTGGTTTTTTTGCACTACAAATAAGACATTTGCAGTGTGCATAGGAATTTGTTCATTTTTTTTTTCAAACGATAATTCGGTCTCTCAACAGTCTGAAGGATTGTGGACCGGCCCTCTGCTTAATAAGTTTGAGGACCCCTGATCTAGAGCACCTACTATTATTATCTTCTTCCATACATGGGATACAGGAGCAATGCAAAAATACTCTTCTATCTCCACTCATTTTTACAGAACTTACATGAGAGAATTTATGTAAGGTAGAAAAAGAACCTTGTCTGCTTTTGTTCCCAACTTTCACCACTTTTAATTTTCAATATTGATCAACATAAAATTGGAACACTGATATTTCTGATTGAATTTACTTTTAAACAAATGCCAACCCTCTTTCTGTAGATGAGGTAATGTCATTGTTCATTCAAAGCTGTAGCTTATGGTCCATTTCACTAACACGTATCTAATTCATAATATGAAATGAGTTTATTAATTATGCAGAGAGCATGGGAAAATATTTACTCACATCCCATTATTAGGAAACAGCCATGAATTTTAATGAACAACAGTTGACCTCTTTACAAAGATTAACAATTCTGAGCAAGTTCTGTATTTTGGAACTAATGTATGATTTCCGAGATATGCTGATTGACTAGAAAAGTTACGTGAGAATTGATGCTTGAATGATTCATTTATTGTGCCTCCATGATAAAATACATCCATCTGTTCATTTGTCTTATAATTCTGCATACTCAGTTGTTTAATTTTTCATCTGCATATAGCACATTTTGTTATGTTAAAGAGAAAATGAAGAACTCAGAAAAAGACTGGAAACTCTTTTAAAGTTCTTTGTCAAAATTGCTAAATGTACCATCAGAAGGAAGCAATCTCTTTCAGACTATCCCCTGCAGTAACTTAATGCTGAAAAGAATTGTGTGTATATGTCCCTTTAGTTGTCATTTTTGATAGAGAAAAACAACCCATCACTAATAACAATGATGATAACATCACACAAATGGGAGGATTAACAGTCAAAGCTAGTTTTAAGACACCTCCAAATTACCCTATATGCTTAGTTATAGGTCTAGAAATTCAAAACAAAGAAAAGCAACTCAAAAAACATGACTGGACATATCTACAAGTCATTGTAAGTAATGAACCGTAACTCTTACCAAAAAAATGAACCATCTGAAGACACTTCCAGACAGCCCAGAAATTCAAAGTGGGTTTTGAAAACCCACTTTGGCTTGGATTTCTGTCCCCATTCCCACCAAAAAAAACAGGTTTTCCTCGGGGGGGGGGGTGTAGATGCCATCACTATTACAATCAGGATGGCATACAGTCACCTTGAAGCCCCCCCCCAAATTTCCCCCTAAAAAGTACAAAAAAACTTACTTGTCTGCTATAAAGTTCCTCCTCGCACCCTCCTGGAAATTCTCTCCTCCCCCTTCCCATCTCCTGGCATATCATGGTGTCCAGATAGGTTTTCTTTACTTTTTAGGAGGAAATTTGGGCTTTGGGCTAAGGGGTGGTTGCTCTCTCCGTTTTTCAGGTTTCTAGAGTCTGAAAAACCAAGATGGCTGTGTTGCTTGTGCCTGGGAATCGCGTGACAACAGATACAATCCACACAGGACCCACACTTGGTAAGACCCAGATCTTACCATAAGATCTGGATCTTACCAGGTGTTTAATTAATTCTGAACAAACCAGGAAAGCACTGGTTTGTTCTGAATTAATTTGGTTTTACCAGAGGCATTGTTTGGATGCCTCTGGTAAAACCAAGATGGGTCTGGCTTTTTGGACCTGCCTGGATGAGGCCTAAGTGGCAAAAGCCAAGAGCTTAATCTGTTCCAGGAAAATCTATGTAAAGTTGCACCCAACCCCCTCTACTGTCCTTATCATGACACAATTTCTGACCTTTTTGAATGCCTGGGTGGGAAATGGCAGTAGCCAAGGGCCACTGGCCTCTTCAGGCAGCATTGGTGCTTTCCCCTTCCATGGCATGACTCTCATCATTATCATCATCATCATTAACATCATACATGGTTAAAACAGTGAGATAATACTGAAAATTATTAAAATACATATAACAAATATAAACAGGTAAAATTCAGATTAAAGTTACCAATAAAGTGCAGATTAAAATTCACAAGTTAGAATTGACTGGATAGGCCTGAAAACTGGATGGGTCTTCTGTTGTGTCTTAAATGACGACCACCAATTTAGCTGTCAGATTTCTTCTGACAGTCTTGGGATGGCCAATAAAAAGGCCCTCTGGGTGACGGCTCCATGGGTCATATCAAAATCCATAATTTTGACCCCAAAATCTGCCCTCAACCTATACATAAGTACATACAGTAAATGCCTAATCTGGTTTTCACAGCAGTAAAACATGACTCACCAAGGTCTCTATGTCAGTGGTTCTCAACCTGTGGGTCCCTCGATGTTTTGGCCTTCAACTCCCAGAAATCCTAACAGCCGGTAAACTAACTGGGATTTCTGGGAGTTGTAGGCCAAAACACCTGGGTACCCATAGGTTGAGAACCACTGCTCTAGGTTCTCTATTCAAAATTAGAAGTTTTCCCTGCGATGGCCTACAAGATGGCCTACAGGGCTACTGCTGGTGGCCATGACATTGGAATGAAATATCCTTTCAGACTGAAGACATTTGGCCATTCTGCAACCTGGCTTACCAGCAACAGCAAGAAGCAATGGTGAGCCTTACGTTTTACTTCAAAGGTGGATGTACATACTGCTCTCCCACTTGCCACCTGGATGTACATATCTAGGAAATATGGCCTGAATTGAAGCCAGTGAGGATCATGTTTTAGCTTGCTCCAAATAAGAGCCATTCCTACAGAGCAGCCTGATTTGCTTCTCACAAGATGTGGTTCCACATCTCATGTGATATCACATTTTTCTTATGCCGCACCACATCACCAGCTAGCCTGGCAAGTGTCACTGTCATCTCACTCATCAGCTCAATCCCTCCACCAACATCATCGTTGATGGGAGCTCTTTGCAGAAAATGCATCCCAGAGAGACAAAGAGAGCATTATGTTGTATATTCGGTGAACACATATCTCCAGTAAAACAAGACAGTCCCACCTGAATGAGGAATGCAGGCTCAGGCAAAATACAAAATGGTTTATCAGCAAGTTATGCAAGACAGACAGTGTCAGCTATTATAACTGCCTAAAAGGTAATTCTACACCAGCAACTACATAAAAATGACAATTGCTTATTCAACAGATCAGCCCATCTTTAAGGTTGTCTAAGAGCCACATCTGCTTTCCTTTAGCAAAAAAAGGAATACTGCACTATTCCATCTTTACTGTTACAGTGTGCAACACATTCAAGCTGTCAAATGACTGAATACAACTGTTCCAACTGTGAATCAAACTGCATTCATTTCCCTATAACATTATTTCAGACATTCCTAATTAAATATCAGTTTTCACTTTGGATTTCTCCCTAATTTATGTGGGGCATTGCATATCATAATAGGGAAATGAAGAGGGAAAACGTTATATATAGTGCACTTTTCTACAGGGCAAAATAATCATAAGTAGGAATAAAATTTATTTCAAATGTCAAGATCTTCAAATCTTTTTTATTTGCAGATTAATCTGGGAAGATTATATTGAATGCCCTAAAAAATCCAAAAGTCCTATTATATTTCTCATTCTTCACTTTAACTATTGTGATAGACTGCAATCGTCATTTCAGGACATTGTTTCAAGTAACAAGAACCTGTAGTGCACATAGAGTGTACAGCTGTATTCTGACTCCATAAACTGGCTGCAAGAGTGAGGCCGTGGGAATGTCTGTGGTAATCTCCTTAGACCAGTACTTACACCAGAAACTTCGTCAGATAGTGCCAACTGAGCTGCAGAGACGCAAACAAGGTTACAGATCTTTTATTCTGAGAAAATCTTGCTAAATATCACAATACAGCAAGTGGAAAAATGATAGTTTCCCAGAAGCTGGGCAGCCATGTGCTTTCTTCAAAAGAAGTACAGGCCAGAGAGAGAAAGGGGGGCAGAGTTATAACTAGGGGTACAAAAAGCCAAGAGGGCCAAACTACAAAGGAGGAGTTGTTGCATCATACTAAGAGTACAGAAAGCCAAGAAGGCCAATCTACAAATCAAACATTGTATGGCAGATGCATAAACCATGCCCTGGGGCATAACAAGCTGAGCTTGTCCTGTCACACTGTTCTCGAGATGCAATTCTTCACCATTGACTATTTTGGATAAGAATGTTGGAAATTACTGTCCAAACAAATATGCTAGGCCACATGTCCCCCAAGAATGTCTATCCACTATTGGCTTCATTGACCCCTTTTCCTGCTGTTTGTCCATATCAACTGTGACATAGTCATTTTTCAAAGAAAGCCCATAACTGGAATACCAGCTCAAGCTGATAGAAGGTGATATGGATTGAGAATGATAGAACCAGATATAATAGTACAGTAGAGTCTCACTTATCCAAGCCAAACGGGCCAGCAGAAGCTTGGATAAGCAAATATCTTGGATAATAAGGAGGGATTAAGGAAAAGCCTATTAAACATCAAATTAGGTTATGATTTTACAAATTAAGCACCAAAACATCATGTTATACAACAAATTTGACAGAAAAGGTAGTTCAATACGCAGTAATGTTATGTTGTAATTACTGTATTTATGACTTTAGCACCAAAATATCATGATATATTGAAAACATTGACTACAAAAATGGCTTGGATTATCCAGAGGCTTGGATAAGCAAGGTTTGGATAAGTGAGACTCTACTGTATCTCCAAAATGTGCCTCTGGTCTTCCAAGCCGATTTCCCTTATCTAGAAGAAGCTAAATCCTTTTGCATCCACCAACCTCACCAAACATTAACCCCTCATCCACACTGAACTTCATTGTCATGAAGACGTGAGATCCCCAGAACCAAAAGGGAAAAAAGGACGAGGAACTGTTTTAAGCTTCTCCGCCTTTGTTTATGATATATCACCTCATCACATTTATTTTTTCTTAGCGCTGCCGGCACACGGCCAGAATGGAGTCCCCCAGAGCTCATCAAATGACACAAGGCTACTTCTGGTGGGGCTCCATTGGTCTCCATGCCAGCAACCTGCCAGCATCTCCATGAAGTGGAGCTCACACGAGAAACCAGGGAGGAAGAGGGAGGAACCCAGGGACAACATGAAACGTCATGAGATGGGATCGCACTACCACCAACGGTAAAGGGAACGAAGCCTTACACTGGCCCATGATTTCCCATGCTGTCTTCCAGCCTTCTGACCTCCATGTGATGAGATCCATAGAATAACTATTTCCCTGGACACCTTCCTGGTACCCATCTGCATTGCAGTTGTAAAACAGAAAATTTTGTATCGGTCTAGAAATTTCAGTCAAAAAATGACCCTAAAACTAGGTTGACTTTTCTATAAAAAGGAACCCACTTCTCTGAGTAGAGTGGCAAAAGGTGAAATTTTAAACTGTCCTGGAAGAACCTAAAAGATCTATTGGCTCCTTCACTTTCTTCATTACAGTGTCACTTCTGGCTTTTTGGAATGTTTGGGTGGGGAAATGGCAGTGGCTGCCAGGGACAGCTGGGTCCCTAAAGCAACACTGGAACTTTCCCCTCTCTGTGGAATAACCCTCAATTTATCTGCAGTTCATATCAAAATCCATAATTATGGCCTCAAAACATGCCTTCAACTTATACATGAAGTCAGTTTATAAATGAGCATACATGGCACTTTCTGAACTTTTTTGGTGATGTTTCCCAATCCCCAACTCCTGGTCATGTGAGCAACACGTAGATAAATAAATTTCTATCAAGAGAAGTCAAATTTGGCTAACTTTGCAACAACAACAATGACAATGACAATAACAATAAAATAAGTTGCTTGTTTTGAACCGGTAGTTAAAGATATATATTTAACTGAGAGGCAGGGGGAGGTAGAAGTCAAAACATGATAGCCTACATTATTTATGCATAAGAATTCCCCTACTTTGCAGTTTTGGAGTTTCTTTTCTAGACAAATTACCCACTACTTTATCATGGAGCCAAAATGAAAAGAAACAACAACAACAAAATAGCACAAATGCCAAAGACACCTGAAGTGACAAGAAACATTCTTCACTAAAAGAAGTGCTGAGCCAGCCAACACATTGCTCATTTTACTCCTTAAAGAAGTTTGTAAATCCACCTTTCCCAACAATAATGCAGCTTTTACAGTTCAAAGCGTTTTTTCTCTCTCCTGTTATCATGTTACTGTATTCACCTTCAGAATCCAAGAGGATAATATTTTTGGAGATTATATAATATTTTGTCATCAAACAAAATATTCTCAGGAGCTCCCATTGACACACTCTATAAAGAATGCTTCCACTAGCAAAAACAAAGGGGTTACAAGCCTCCCTGCTTGTGTTTCTCTTCATCTTTTTCTTGCCTTTATTAACCAGAGTCTGGTATACAGAATATTAAAATTTTGTAAAGACCTAACCTATCAGAAAAGCAATACAATGGTGTGCATAAGCTATGGGGTCGCTTTTTTCTCAATGAGGTGGAAGCTTTCTAGATATATCTAGCAAATCTCTGTATAATGTAGAAATGAGGAAACCTTTATCCTCTATCAGCTACAACTAGCAAATGAAAATGCATTGTGGGAGAGGTAGTTACAGAAGCATAGACTTAGAGGGAATCACAAGGGCCAACTAGAAAAGAACCTACTACTAAAGGACCACGACAGATGGATACCCAACCTCTTATTAAAAGCCTACAACAAGAAAATTCAACACCTTCCATTGATCATTCCATGGCTGAACAACATTTACCATGAAGAAACTCTTCCTAATGTTTAGTCAGCATCTTATTTCTTGCAAACTAATGGCTCAGGTTGTATATTCAAAGCAATCAAACAGAAATTACTTCTTCTTCTCCATCCCCACTATAATGCAAATCTGGGCTATTTTTTGTTCATTACTACATTTTTCAAACTGACCAGCAATCCAAGATCTTTGGGCAGAATATAAATCAAAAACATAAAATACAACTTAACAGTAAAAGAACGATAATAAAATTAACTGTGTAGAAATGGGATAAACCCACCAGCAGCACAATATAAAGGCAAAGGTAAGAACAACAGCAAAGAGTAAAATGATGCATTAGAAATAGTTTCTAAAATGCCTGTAAAATCACCTGAAACCTTAAAAACAATAATTTAGATACCAAGGGAGTTTATTTGGGAAAGCATTTTGCAAATGCATCACTATCCAAAGATCCTATCTCTCATAACTACCTGCCTCACCTAATTTGCTGTAAACATCAAGAGAAGTTCTTGGTGGTATGAGAATACCAAGTCATCTTGTCTGTTTCATGAGGAATGTGTATAATGACCAAGTAGCAACAGTAAGAACAGACCACGAAACAACAGACTGGTTCAAGATTTGGAAAGGAGTATGGCAGAGCTGTATACTTGCACTGTACCCATTCAACTTGTTTGTAGAAGACATCATCCGATGTGCGGGGCTTGATGAATCCAAGGCTGGAGTTAAAATTGCTGGAAGAAACATTAACAACCTTAGATATGCAGATGATACTACTTTGATGGCTGAAAGCGAGGAGGAGCTGAGGAGCCTTATCACCAAGGTGAAAGAAGGAAGTGCAAAAGCTGGGTTGCAGTTAAACATCAAGAAAATCAAGATTATGGCAACCAGACTGACTGATAACTGGCAAATAGAGGGAGAAAATGTGGAGGCATTGACAGACTTTGTATTTCTAGGCGCAAAGATTACTGCAGACGCAGACTGCAGCCAGGAAATCAGAAGACTTTTACTTCTTAGGAGGAGAGCAATGACCAATCTTGATAAAATAGTGAAGAGACATCACACTGGCAACGTAGGTCTGCATAGTTAAAGCAATGGTATTCCCCGTAGTAACCTATGGATGTGAGAGCTGGACCATAAAGAAGGCTGAACGAAGGAAGATAGACGCTTTTGAACTGTGGTATCGGAGGAAAATTCTGAGAGTGCCTTGGACCACAAGAAGATCCAACCAGTCCATATTTCAGGAAATAATGCCCAACTGCTCACTGGAAGGAAGGATATTAGAGGCAAAAATGAAGTACTTTGGCCACATCATGAGAAGACAGGAAAGCTTTGAGAAGATAATGATGCTGGGGAAAATGGGAGGAAAAAGGAAGAGGGGCCGACCAAAGGCAAGATGGAGGGATGGTATCCTTGAAGTGACTGGCTTGTCTTTGAAAGAACTAAGGTTGATGACGGCTGACAGGGAGCTCTGGTGTGGGCTGGTCCATGAGGTCATGAAGAGTTGGAAACAACCAAATGAATAATAAACAACAATCAAGAGAAGGGTCTCAAATGGTCCAAATGGAAGATCCTCTTGGTGGGGGAAGCATTCCTATAGACCATGTTTCTTCTCTGAGCATAGTGACCAGGCTGGTTGGATGTCCTCAGGGTTGTAGTGCAAACAGCTAACTTTGTCCAAGCTGTGCCCAGGAGACATAAGAGAAGACCACTTGACATGCTCCAACACTTGGTTGTTGTTCCCTGCCCACTAAGACTTGTTGCTTAAGGAGACTGTTTTATTCTGCCTAATGGTAGGACTGAGACATGGTTCCTTTTAAAAATTTTACAACTGAAAGAAAATCATTTAAGCAGAAAATGCAAACTGAAAAGTAGAGGCATATACATGGGCACTTTAAAGATAAAACAAAGGCATCATCAGACATATCATCTGAAGCATGAGGTGATGGCTGGATCGGTGTTCACTTTTTTGATGTGTACATCTGTCATACAAATTGTGGAGCTAGGAGGACACACCATGGGTGAAGAACTGCTGCATTTTATATTACATCCATCTTCACCTTATGAAGTGAGCAAAGGAAGCCGATGTTCACGGAAGAAGGAAGATGTTAAATTCATATGACAGTCAACTTAGTTTGATAGAGGCAAGTCTCATTTAGCTGTATCAGATTTATCTCCTGAATTCATTTTTTTTTCCATGCTTAGAAAATCAAATGTAAATGCACAATTAGATTATTTTTGTGGTTAATGGACAGAAGGTTGTGCTGCCCTATCTCTTAATCTGGTTTTGGAATATGTTCAAGGATTTGGATCTGAATCTCTTTTAATATTCATATGCTCAGAAGTCATTACCCGTCATATCTGCACACATTGCTAAGTTAACCTCTATTTTAGACTGGGTCAGTATTTGTTTAATCAGGAGATATAACTGAAACATTAACTAGTCTTCCATCCCGCTTGGAATGGGGCAAATTTTTGAGTGGAAAAGAATTTGCACATAAATGTATAGCAGAATTTGTAAACTTCATATCAAGACCAGATCTGAAAAAGAATGAAGAAACAGCTTTTTGTAAAGTTAACATTATTTATTTGTTTGTTTGTTTGTTTACAGTATTTATATTCAGCCCTTCTCACCCTGAAGGGGACTCAGGGCTGATCACATTGCACATATCTAAGGCAAACATCCAATGCCATAAGAGAACAGAAACAGAGACAGATGCAGGCACGGGCTGGCCTCGAACTCATAACCTCGAACTCATGACCTCAGAGTGATTTGTTGCAGCTGGCTGCTAACCAGCCTGTGTCACAGCCTGGCCTATCACAGCACCAACATCCCAAAAACGTAGGTAAGAAACCTATAGTTGATTTCCAATGTTTTTTGGATTTCAAGCCTCGTCAGTCCTAACCAGAACAGTCACTGGCCAGGGATGATAAGGGTTAGAACATCTGAATGACTTAAAAATGGAAGAGAAAAGAAAGCTGGCTCTAGTAACAGTAGCTCAGTCTTGTTTTAATGATATTCTTTATTGCACATACTTATTGTACTGTGATTTAAATCAGGGGAAATGTTGTCATATTTATGCCTATTATAAATGAGATTAACATTCTGTGGTAGTCGTCACCAGCCAGATAAATTAATCAGCCAACATTTAGGGGCATAATTCTGTCACAGGTTATTCCTTATCATATCAGGAATGGTAAGCAGTTCTCAGTTACCTCTGTGTGTGTACTGCAACTCCATGGGAATGCACAAAACTCAAAAGATGTCTCACTGTGTCTGGATTTCAGCTTTTGGAAATGCATGTTTCTAGCCCATACACTTGGAAATAATTCTTCACTGAGGTCATAGAAGAGGCTAAAGACAAGGTCGTGAAGTATGGATTTTGCCTTAGGTTTCAGCACACAAATACTCATTTTGTAGGGTGTGAAGTACATACATTTCCAAAGTTTTGGGTCACCTCTTACAATAGGGATTAATTCAGTCTTGTTACTTTCCCTTTTCTCTGGAGTTTCTTGCTCTGTCTCCTTCACCAGGCAAAACAATATGTAAACCATGACAGTCACAGGCTCTCAAAATAGACCTACAAAGAGGAAACTCAAGATTGTCCCAGAGGAATGTCCCAAAGAACCATCTTGGAGAGAAACTAGGAATATGTTAATCCAAAAGGAAGTACAAGAAAGGGAAAAACCAGGAGGTGTACTTACAGGAACATAGAATAAAACAGATACTGGGGGAAAGCAATAGTATCTGTATTATTTAGGAATGTGTTTTTAGGAATGTGTTTTATTGATTGATTGAATGATTCAATGATTGAATGAGTGCATGAGTGAGCGAGTGAGTGAATTTGTATCCTGCCTTTGTATCCTGAATTTGTATCTAAGGTAGCTTACAGAATTATAAAACAAGATAACATGTTTTAAAATCCTATTTTACACAAGTCTATATATATATATAAAAGGCTTTTGGCATCACGGCGACTCACAAAACAATAAAACCCAACACCCCCCAAACTCTAAAATTGGCAACACAATCCATCATCCCTGCCTCCAGTAAGATACAACACAATCACACAAAAAACACAATCACAACACCAAAAAAAGGCCAAAACCCACAACAGGCAATATACGCATGCGTGCGGAACTCAAAGTATTTTTCGGGACAGCATAGCTGCCCAGGATCAGCTCGCTGCCTCTCTCAGATCCCCCCTCCTTCTCTGCGAACCCTTACCAGATGCCTCCTGGCCTTTTCCTGGCAGGCCCCGGCCCCTTCCTTCTGCCCATTCAGGCTGCACCCGGTCTCCTCCAGGACCTCGGGGCCCACACATTCCTGCACCCATGGGCCTACCTATCGCCCCTCCACCGCCGGACCTCCTGGCCCCGCCCCCTCCATGGCTTTCCAACTCCCAGGGCCATACTGGCATCCATGGGCTTTCCGGCCTTCCCTTCCAGGACCTGAAAAGGAAAAGAAAAAGGTAAGCAAGGGTCTCCCTCCTCCTCCTGCTCTCTCTCTTCCTTTGGAAGAATTACTGCTCCTCCTCCTGCTCTCTCTCTTCCTTTGGAAGAATTACCGCTCCCCCTTCGGCTGCCCCATAGGGGCTAAGGAAGAAGAGGAAAAGGAGGACGAAGGGGAGGAAGAGGGAAGGGGAATGGGCTTCCCGAGCAGGAGGAGGGAAGGGAAGGGGGGTCACACTCCCTCCCCCCTCCAAACAAAATATAAACAAAGGCAAGGAAAGACCCGACAATAGAACACAAGGTTGGGAAACAACGAAAAACAGGATGAGGAATTACAGGGGGGGCTTTCCTCAGGAGGGGGCTACCATGGGAGGGAACTTCTACTATTCTTATTCTTATTGCCATGCTTTCTATATTTTGTAATATATATACAAAATACAAAATAATAAATACAGCCAGACATTGGAGCTGCAAGGATATTCAGTGCAATTCAACCACACCAATAAAAGATTAACCTTCGTAAAAGGCGACCAGGCTTTGAAACAGTGATACTACTCTGAAGCGTGGCCTGGCACAGCTAGTATTATATAAAAGAGTGATGGAATCCCGGCGACCAACAAAACAACAAAACTAAAGCCCCCCCAACCTCGAAAATTGACAGCAAACCCCTCATCCACACCTCTAGGTTGATACAACAAAAAGAAAAGAAAAATAAAGTCCTAATTAGAGGGATAGGGATAATTATTTTTATCCAATTGCTGCCAGTTAGAAGGCTAAGCTCCACCCACTTGGTCTCCTAGCAACCAACTCACCCAGGGGACAGGCAGAGTTAGGCAATAATAATACACATCGAATCATAACATCAGACAGTTAGGAGACACCCCTAAAGGCCATCCAGTCCAACCCAATTCTGCCATTGTTGTGACTGCGCCTTCGGGGATTATGGTTGATGGGGATGGAATTCGAAGAGGAAGAAAAAACCCTCGTGATGAGGGTTCACTCGTGATGAGTTGTGCAGGAAGCGACTTAGAGAGCTATATGGGGGATCTTCTGAGGAAGATTCAGATGGGGAGATGGATGCTGAGGAACAGGTGGTGGCTGGGGAAGTGGGCACTGAATGGGCACAGCCACCGGAGATGTCTGGGGATTTGGGGTCTATGGATACTTCTGAACCTGGGGTTTCTGCAGGAGCTGATCCCAATTGGGATGCTTGGAGAAGGGAGGATGGTTCTTTAAGTGTTCATGGGGCTAAGTGTGGGCAGGATGATTGGGACTCCGACGAATTGCTAGGTACTCCAGATCCACGAGCTCTAGCTGTGTGGAGCTCAGACTCTGAGTAGATTTGGGACACCTGGTGTTTGGGTGTGAGTGTTTGGTCACCCAGGAGGAAGGGGAATAAAATGGGAATGTTTGGCCACTGCACCTTGCGTGTGGCAAGGTGTTGCTGAGGCGCCATTGGGATCTCTGTGTTTCCATGATGACTGGACTTGGACTATGATTTGAATCTGCTGTTATCACCTAGCTCGGCTCTCGCTGTGTCTTATCGTGGACCTGTTTTGGATGACTGTTTTCCTTTGGACCTCTTCAGACCTTGGATCAGAATTTGACCTTGCTACTGCCTTCGCCCTGTGATTGATGACTACTATCGGCTTTTGACTCCTGGCTTGCTCTTTGAACACCGCTGTTATCTTCTGACCTGACCTTGGAATCCCGGACGACGTCTTTTCACCATCCTTTTGGAGCCTTCGGCTTTATCCACATTGTGCAAGCAGTCTACTGCATTCTTAGTTTGTTTGTTTGTTTCCTGATCAATTTGGTGTTTTCTTTTGGGAACTGTTCCTTTGAAAACTACAGAGCCAGCTGGCAGGGCTTGGACTCGGAAAGTGCAGTTTGCACTAAGTTTGCTTAGCTTTGTTTTTACCTGCTTGTGTTGCTGAATTATATTTTTGTTTGAACTGCTCTTGAAGCACTGATAGTGAAGTGTTTCAAGGTTTTTTCTGTGTTAACATTACTTTTTGGCTTATCTGCTGAATAAACTCTATTTTTGTTCGCTAATTGGCGTCTGACTCTTGACAGCCATGCAGGACACAATCCAAACACTCCGAACAGATGGCCACCCAGCCTCTCAACACTAATAATAATAATAATAACAACAACAACAACATACAATCCTAAGGTTTGGAGCGACCCCTAAGGATCATCCACATCAACTTCCTTCTACCATGCAGGAGGACACAATCCTGACAGATGGCCATTCAGCCTCTACATAATAATGATGATGATGAACATGATAATAATAATAGTAATAGTAATAATAATAATAAGCATATAATCCAAGAGTTTGCAGAGACCTCTAAGGGCCATCCAGCCCAACCCTTTCTACTATGCAGCAGGACACAATCCAAGCATTCACAACACATGGACAATGTATAAATACTATACAATACTACACAGGGACATAGACCCCCTCTACCCTCACCACTTACACAGTACACAAACAACCAAATGCATACTAAACATAAAGACAACCATACAACAGACATTCAGTACCACCACTACCTCAACAATTTCTCGCCAACACCACCAGACAACGCCACAGCAACGCGTGGCCGGGCACAGCTAGTATTTAAAAAAATTAAATGTCAAATTATTAAAACTATGATTTAAACCATGGCTAAAAACCTATTCAAGGCATACATCATTAATGCATTTTTTAAAAGAATTTAAAAACACAACACCAGTTCAAACATACTATTGACACACAATTCATATCTCTGGCATTTCTTAGTGATGGGACTAGAGAGACTGCTCCCTGCAGATAATTAACCTCATGCTGGCTTTTAAAGAGATAGGTCTTTCAGATTGCCTGGATCCAAACCATTTGAGGCTTTAGTCTGGATCCAAACCATTTGAGGATTTAAAGGGCAAAATTAGGACTGGAACAACTGAAGAACATTGGCCCCAAATACTCTAGAGTGTGCAACCTTTTGCATGCCTATGCTCATTGGCCAAATGCTAACTCTGTCCACACATCTACTTGGAAAACGCTTTAGCATTCTACATTGACCAAACAGGTAAATTTCTACATCAGAGAATATATAGACATACATTATCTAAAGCAGAAACAAGGATTTGCTGCCACACTACATATATTATAACACTAGTAAACACCTCAAATTTATGATGGCTCTCTTGCCTATTGTATCACAACTTTTTCTGGTTTTTATTCAACATCATATTCATTCCAAGAACTACCACCACCTTTCATAAGGTTATCTACACATCTTGGCTTTAAGCAATATCTTTCCTCCCACTTTTGTCCTTCTGTAGCTATAATTAGAACTGAACTTGTGCCTTCATCACCACACCCACATATTTTGCTTTTCTATTACTATTTATACACACACACCTGCTCAAAATATCTGTCTATAAGCACTTCAGTCTATGCATCTGATGAAGTAGATTCAGATTATGAACATTTATACTATGAAGTTACTTTCAGTATCCTTTGCATGCACATCTCATTTATACATACCATTTTTTCTCCAGGAATCTTGAATAAAATAATACTTAGATATATAAATGACTGCATATCATTTTATTCTCACTTTCCTTAACCCATCCAAAAGCTTCAAGGTTGAACAGCAATTTGAATCAAAGTTTCCAAGTTCCTAGCTCAATAAACTACAGTAGCCCACTTTAGAGATGGAACATATATTTGTGCATATATTTGGGACTCTATGATTGTACCAAAGAAATATAGAATATCATTTTCACAATTTATTTTAAATCCTGCCTTGCCTTGGGAGCCATGGCATTGCTGGAAATGCTAGTTTCTCATGTTTGATTGGACAGAATAAAAACCAGACAGTAGCATGGTCGTTTTGGAAATTTTCACTGTCTCGATTGTCAGTCTCAACTTTTCTAAAAGCTATTTGAAGATAACAGTTGCTTCCGACTGCAAAAGTGTCTCTGCCAAAAGGGGAGAAAATGGCAATAGAACGAAGCTGACTTCAATTGAAAGCTGAATTGTTTCCAAATGTGAAAACCTAGCATACACCTTTTTTCCATTTGATATTTTAATAGTTTTCACAATCCTGCCAGTCCCCTTTAAAGCCGATAATGATACCATAATCAATCCTTCAGATGAATGAAAACCATTCACTGCATGGAAAGAGGAGTCATATTTTATCCCAGAGACTCCAGAGGACAGCTAAATCCGACCATACGATGCATGCACAATCTGTCTCATAAACCAGTTAGGATCTCAACTAGGTATTCCCATCATATGGACCATAAAGGATTCACATATATTTCAAGCCTTTATAAAAACAAAGTTCATTTTCTATTACCCACACTTCTATTTAACATTTTAAAAAATCTGTGATTATATTACAGAGCATCTCTGGGCTGTGGATATTACGTATGATGTTTTTCCTGTGTCTGAAATTGCTTCCTGGCACAGAAGGACACAGTGGTGTCTTTCTACCCCATGCAGAGACACATGAGGACAACTCCAGCAAAAGTGAATTCAGCAACTTCCACTACATTTTGAAGGCAATGACTGAGGTGAATTGGAAAATAAACAACCCTCTTCCCAAAAAAATTGCCCATCCCTGCTGTAAACAGTTACTGTTCTATAGGCTTTTTTCAAGCTAGATGTTCCATCCACTTTTTCCAGAGGAAAAGTCTGAGACCCCTTCTACACTGCCATATAATCTAGATTATCAAAAGAGAGAATCCACATTATCTGCTTTGAACTGGATTATATGACTCTACACTGCAATCCAGTCCAAAGCAGATAATCTGGATGTTATATGGTTAAATAGAAGGGGCCTGCATTTGAGGCCTTTTCATATCACACCATTATACAGCTGTGATTTCACTTTGACTGCAATCTCTGCATCTTGTGGGAGACTGGTGTTTGAAGTTTGTGTTGGCACTAAGCACTCTCTGGGTGACAATTCTAAATATCTAGCCCTAGCCTACCAGTAGGGCCATAGCCAAAAAATTCAGGGGGAGGGAAACCTTTTTTTTAAGCAAATCATGAAAAATAGTTCCATAACGCAAAATAATTTAGAAATTAGGCTCCATCAATAAACTTCAGTAGACACTCAATACAGATAAACTTCATGGGGATTTGGTTACCAGTTAAAATTCATGAGTAAACCAGTTTTTTTAATATCTGAAAATTTGGGGGAGGGGGTTGAACCCCTAAACCCTCCCCCCTTGGCTACAGCCCTGCCTACCAGTCCCAGAATTTTATAGAATGTTGGCATGATAGTTAAAGGCAATAATAATGCCAAAACCATGTAGTATGAAAGGACCCAACTCCACTCCTATAATAACCTCTCAGTAGTTTACAATTGCTTAGATGTAAGCATTGGTTTTTGCTCTCCTACCAGCAAAATCACAAGACAACATAAAACATTAGGTTTAACTACAGGCAGCTTTACTATATGTTAGCAATCAATATCTGTGTGATCTACCAAACAAAATAAGGGCGTGAACATAACCTTGACATTGCCCTTAAACTTGAACTTAAATTTGAACTTACACTTGACTTTGATAAGCAATAAACTTAAGGCCTTGACCCTCAGAAATGGCAGCACAGAATCACAAAATCACAAAATAGTAGAGTTGGAAGAGACCTCATGGGCCATCCAGTCCAACCCCCTGCCAAGAAGCAGGAAATCGCATTCAAAGCACCCCCGACAGATGGCCATCCAGCCTCTGCTTAAAAGCTTCCAAAGAAGGAGCCTCCACCACAGTCCGGGGGAGAGAGTTCCACTGCTGAACAGCTCTCACAGTGAGGAAGTTCTTCCTGATGTTCAGGTGGAATCTCCTTTCCTGTAGTTTGAAGCCATTGTTCCGCGTCCTAGTCTCCAGGGCAGCAGAAAACAAGCTTGCTCCCTCCTCCCTATGACTTCCCCTCACATATTTGTACATGGCTATCATGTCTCCTCTCAGCCTTCTCTTCTGCAGGCTAAACATGCCCAGTTCTTTAAGCCGCTCCTCATAGGGCTTGTTCTCCAGCAATTTGATGCCCATACAATAACAATATCAAAACAATGCATAAAACAATTAAAAACTTTTAAATACCATATAAGTTACAATATATAAATTTTAAACATAAATTTAATTTTAAACATTTTTGCATAAATTTAACCTCAGTGTTTGTGTTTTATGTCAACCACAGCTGTACATTTCACAATCTCAAAAAATCCCTGACATCTTTGTGGTTAGCAAGAGCCTTGGAACCAAAGACTTGTATAAGCAATTTGTTTCCTCTTAATCAAAAACTATTTTCTATTATATCAAATATATTGCCAAAAGAGTCGTTGAAGCTGTGTACAGTTGCAAACATTAATATGCAAGGTTCTTGAAACTGTTTTAAGAAACTGACCTTGGCAAGTGTTGTTGTTTAAATGAATTCAGATTATTATTTTATATATTATCTTGCATCTATATGATAAATGAAAGTAAGAGAAGGTTGCAGTTACTTATAATTAATACCATATGTGCAATGGATTTTTTAAACTTGTTTACTCAAAAAGTGGGACTATAATAGAGATTGACCTTTGATTCCTGTTTCTATGGCATCCAAGGAAATGAGACATGATAGAAGCTATGCAATAAAAACATCATTAACATTCAGAGCTTTGCTAATTAAGGGCTATTTTCTCTCTGGTAATTAAGTGGGGAAAGTTTATGGGGAAATAAGCCTACAACTCATTGTACAAACATATTAACAGAACCCATAGTAGCATGCTTCAGGCTACCCTTCCCCAACCAGGTGCTGCTCCTCAGATGTGTGGAATACTAAGTCCCATCAAGCTGTTTCCTCTAGCCACAAACCTAGTTAATGGGATTTTCTGTGTTGATTTTTTAATGCAGTTAGAGGCTAGGTCTCGTATTTCTTCAGTTAGCTTAAGGCAATTGGAAGAACAATGAAGGAGGGGTTGGTGGGCAGGCTGTGTCCAGATCCAGAATACCATTGCAAGGATGGTACTTTGCTCCTTTGGTTTTATGGCCAGATGTCCTTTTTAATAGCTATGGTTTCATATTCTCTGTTATGTTTTAGCAGCACTATAGAAGATGATATAGCTCCAAGCTCCACAATGGTCAGATGACACAATGGGGCAATAGGATCCCATCTGGTCCTATAAAGCTTCTGATACTGACTTTCAACTTATTACATAGAGCAAAATGTGCTTTTAGAAAAGCCATAACTTTTTACTGCTTATGGTTCCTTGGCTTGACTTTAAACAGCCAGACCTCAGTGAAGATTTCTCAAGATCACAGCTCCCAAGCGATGAAATACTGATGCTTATGACACATATTATAAACTCAAGTTGTACAGACACTACTTTTATAGTGAATGGAAGAATACAAAGTTCAGTTAATGTAATTGTAATTCTACAGGAAGTCTATATTAAACTCTAATCAGATTATGTTTTACTTTGTTAAAGAAGCAACAATGCACACAGAAAAAATGTTACAGGATGAATATTACAGAAAAAAAATGTGAGATATATATATATATATATATATATATATATATATATATATATATATATATATATATATATATATATTCTACCACTTAATTTGGTAGAGTTGCTGTTTTACCACAACCAGCCACTGGTTTATTTTCAGAACGTTATTGTACATGATTGCATAGACATAAACCAATGTTTACATCTAAGCAATCATAAACAACTGAGAGGTTATTATAGGAGTGGAGTCAGGTCCTTTCATACTACGTGGTTTTGGCATTATTATTGCCAAAACTATACATCATTTACTGATTTATTGTGTATAAAGACCAGCTTTTAGAGTTTCATGTCCATGGCAACCCATTATAACATGCTACAATTTTTTAAAAATCACCATCTGTTAAAGACAGCTAGATTTGTTATAAAAATTACAACCATGGATTAATAAATTAATATGAGTGGATTAAAACAAATATAAACATAATAGGTGGCAAAGAATAAAACATATCTAAATAAAATTGATAGAGCCCCCGGTGGCGCAGTGGGTTAAACCGCTGAGCTGCTGAACTTGCTGACCGAAAGGTCAGCGTTTTGAATCCGGGGAACCGAGTGAGCTCCCGCTATTAGTCCCAGCTTCTGCCAACCTAGCAGTTTGAAAACATGCAAATGTGAGTAGGTACCACTCCGGCGGGAAGGTAATGGCGTTCCATGCAATCATGCCAGCCACATGACCTTGGAAATGTCTACAGACAATGCCAGCTCTTTGGTTTAAAAATGGAGATGAGCACCAACCCCCAGAGTCGGACGCGACTAAACGTCAGGGGAAACCTTTACCTTCTTTAAATAAAATTGAGAACAATTTTTTAAATGCCCTGCTCTGATGTGACTTTTTAATCAGTTCCCAAACTTTTCCATGTCCAGAATGTTGTCCATAAGAAAGCTCAGAGCATTCTTGGGGATCCATCTCGCCCAACATATTCTTTTTTAAAAAAATTATTACCATCTGGCTAATGATACAGGGTGACAAAGGCAAGGACAAACACATAGGGAGACAGGTTTTATCCTAGAGCTGTAACTATTTTGAACTCCATGACTTCACATTGATGTCGCATTGGGGGTTGTGTGGTGGTGGTGAGAGTGTAGAGGGATGGATGTGTTGTTTTGTAGTGTGTGCTGGGGAAAGTATTTAATTTCATTGTACAATGTGCAATGACAATAAAGTTATTCTATTTTCTTTCAACCACCATTTGTAGCCCAAAACAATCATCCAAATTCTCCAGGAAACACAAAAAGCAGGGCATATCAGGAATCAAAACCTGCTTAATATATGAAAAGAAAAACTAACAGAAAGGTAGAGGATGCCATAGTCTCTTCATCAGTAGACAAGGACACAAATGTATAACTTAATCACATTCTGAAGGAAGGTCAACACTCTTTGATAGGGCTTATTCTCTAGTACAGAGGTCCTCAAACTCTATAAGCAGAGGGCCGGTCCACAATCCTTCAGACTGTTGAGGAACTGAATTATCATTCGGAAAAAAAATACGAACAAATTCCTATGCACACTGCAAATGTCTTATTTGTAGTGCAAAAAAAGACAATAAAAGAACAATACAATATTTAAGAATAAAAACAATTTTAGGCAACATAAACCTATCAGGATTTCAATGAGAAGTGTGGGCCTGCTTCTGGCCAATGATATAGTCAAGTTAATTAGGATTGTTGTTGTGTGCCTTCAAGTCATTTCAGACTTTGGGCAAGCCTAAGTCTAAAACTGAGCGGGTGGGCAGGTAAATGGCCTTGGAGGGCCACATCCGGCCCACAGGCCTTAGTTTAGGGACCCCTGCTCTAGTACAGTGTTCTCTCACTACTTTGTGGTTCACTTTTTGCGGATTCACTGTTTCACGTTTTTTCAATAAACTCTAAAAGACTATTATAAATCATAAAAAATTACAATTTACATCCTAAGGAAGGGAGGAAGGAGAAGCCAAAGGGAGAGAAAAGAAGCCCAAGGTGCAACGGGAGGAGAAGGAAGCGATTTATCAACACACGATCGGTTGATAAAGACTTAAAATAGTGTATAAATACTAAAATAATGTATAAATATTAAAATATATATAGTGCCCCTACTTCACGGATTTTCACTTATTGTGGGTGGTCCAAGAACCTAACCCCCGTGATAAGCAAGGGAACTCTGTATATATTTTCACAGAATGGTAGCCCATAGACTGAGTCCAACGAGTCATTCCTAACTTGACCCACTGAATCAGTGGGAACTTGATAAGGCGACAGTAATATAAATCCTATTGATTTTATGGGTATTAGTTGGAACTAACAATAGTTCTGTGTTACTTATTTGAATGTCATCCAGTGGCATTTCTTACAATTCTACCTAGTGCTGTATTTTCCAAAGGAAAAAAATCATGCAGTTATCAATAGAAGCCATTTACTCCTAACAAAGTGGGACATAAATACATATATTGTAAAATGAATAAAAATCAGGATGCCTGTCTGAACACTGAAGTGTTTGTGTGAGCCAGGATATATTTCACTGCCTACCACAACTTCTATTCTCCCAGCAATGTCAGGGCTCATATATCTTGGATTGGAACTTTGAAATGCCATTACTTCTGCTATCTGTATTTTCACAGACACAAAACTCCCTATGCAAGGTAACATTTAATGTATCAGATGACAGGTGTGCACTTTTTACAAAAGCCAATTTTACCTTTACTTTGTTTCTCCAGTTGTCTTTTGAGATGCTATCATATGTAACAAATTATTCCAGAATCCATAAACCAGAACCTGATATTCACCGTTAAAACAACACATTCTTGTTCTTCCAAATCCACCTGATTTCAAGGTGAATAAAAGAATAACAAACATTAAAAGCAAGTGTCATTTTATTAATGGCTTTTCCACTGAGAATGCATTGGTTTCTCCAGTGCAGAAAGTCAACAATTAACTTCTGTAACTGTTTTGCCTTTAATGGCTGATTTATGAACTCCTTGTCCTACCCTTATCTTCCCAAAACCAGAAGCTATCAGGCTGAAGAGCTGAATTAAACAAGTTACAATGCTTAATATTCTTCATGAGACAGATTCAGAGAGCCTATGGGCTTTAAAAGAATCCATTTAGTGTTACTGGCATATTAATTGCAACAAGAGACAGGTAACATTATGCAGTAGGAACTATTTTTAAAGTGGAGCTGTGTTAGTCTGATATTTTAGAGTTGTTTGTCATAAAAGTCTCCACTCCCTGCAAAAAAAAAATCACTTATCATGCAGGAAACAGAGTAAAAAATAAAATTAAAAGGCATAAAAGGTTACAGATAAATGCTAATAATCAAGATGTGCCACTATTTCCTTTCTGTATCTTCTCATTCAACATCTCTGCCACATTGGATGTATTATTTAATTCACGGACAAAATGTGCCCATCAGTCAACTTTTGGTGACTTCCTCGTTCTAGGTAAATCACATGTCTGCAGTAATAAATATAAAGTATCCTTCCCTTTTTCTGACAATTGCCTTCCCGTGTTCCTGAGTGTTGACATTTCTAGTATCTGGTTTGTGTCCATTAATTTTTTCAATTCACCCCTTTGCCCTAGGCAGAAAGCAGAAGGCCATGCTTCAGTTGGCAATATGTATCATGCCGGTAGATAAGCAAGTAAGTCTCTAATGTTGTAGCTGCCATTATTCAATACAGCGAAACAAATCTGGAGGTGGAGGGCGAGTCTATACTGGCCAGTAAATCCAGTGCCAATCCAGAGTAGAAATGCTCCAGAATGGTCATGGAGGTGGCCACATACAGATTGCTAAATCTGCTGTAGTAGCAAATTGGCATCCATGTGGTCCAGCTTGGTTGAGACCACACTGTCCCAACTGCATTTGCATTGTCATCCCACCTTTTGTGTCACTATAGCTGCTGCCAGCTGATTGCAGAGCTCAGTGCAATCTTCTGGCCATTGCAAGCATCCAGTTCTGACATCAGCAGAAGTATCCACACACAAGAATAAATTTGAGTCTATCCGTGTGTCTTAGGGCCCTTCCAGGCAGGCCCTATATCCCAGGATCTGCTCTCAGATTTTCTGTTTATCTCAGATTATCTGGCAATGCGGACTCATATAATCCAGTTTAAAGCAGAAAACCTGGGATCAGATCCTAGTATATAGGGCCTGTCTGGAAGGGCTCTTGGACACAGTGTATGAAAAGAAATGTATGTCTCCTTGATCTGAACTTAACACTATCTCACCTGCTTAGAATACCTACTTAGAACTATGATTCTACATTTTTGAAAGTAATGATGACTATGTCATTTGTTCACCATTTGTTCATATGTGTTGGTTTTGGGTTTGTAATTGATCCTCACAGAGCTTCTATAATTGAGTGACTTTAAAATGGAGTAGAAATTTCTGCTCCTCTGCTGCTAACCCAAAATGTGTCACTCTCCAATAAGACTGCGTGTGTAATAGTTGCGTTAAAACAAATGTTGATGCCCTTTGTATAGTGTGAATGTATACAATGGTCTCCTGACATCCTACAAAAATTATATTTGATGAAGGCTAAGATGATAGTGTTATCACTTCAGTTGGAAATATTCAATTTTTATATATGTAATACTTAACTGAACAGCCTATGCTTTTTACATTTCATTACTATTTTTTCCTTCTATACTTGCTAATTTGAGCTAACAGATAATGCATCTTTTGGATAATGCTCCATGCATATGATCCAAAAGTACCCCCAAAAGCACTATGTCAGTGGCACCAGGCTTTGTCCACATACATACATGATGCATAAAAACAACGACAATAATTTTATCTGCCTCCCCTTGCGGGAATATAACATGGTCAAAACAGACAGATAAAACTCAATACTATTACATACATATAACAAATGAATAAAATGTGTATATTTTGCAATGAACAAATGCACAGTCAACTAAAATTATTGACTTCAAGATTAGAGAAGGAATCAGTAAGATATGACCTGGGTTGAATATGATCTCCATTCTTCATTGTGCATACAGTTTACACAAGCTGAGATCCTACATTGCTTTTATGTAGCATTGTAGCGGAAGCCAGACTTCCCCTCTTCTCGGCTTGTCGTGTGTCTGAGCGGACGCAGTGGAAATAGGAGACAGACAACTGGAGCTTTTTTCCAAAGAAAGCAGTTTACTAAAGTTCCTGCAGCTGCAGAGGTTCATCCCACGCACAACTAGATGCTGAAAAGGGAGAACCCCGCAGACAGGGTCGAGTGTCTATTTATACAATTCAGTGGGTTCAGTTTACGACCGCCCACATATCAAACCATTGGTGCATATTTGTGGTGCAGTATTACATTTCATTACTTTCGTTTCTCTCAAAACACATGATTTCAGGGAAACCATGTGATAACCCATCGGCTGTGTTCCTGGCCTGCTCGTACCTCCTTATATGGCCATTTCCTCCTACCCCTTCATTCCTGCCTTATTCCCCCATTTTTTTTATTATTTTTTTTGCGAAGCGTGTATACAAAAGCTGAAGCAAACCAAATGAGCAGACTTATGGGTCCCTCCAATCCCTTCTAGCTTGCAGCCAAGCTATCTTTTCAGTGGAAAATGAGCGCAGAATAGCATTTGTACATAGTTTCATCACCAGAGGTAAACAACACATGAGGATTAAAAATATTAATCAGGTTTTAGAAAGGACATAGTCCACAGTAGAATTCTGATCTAGCCCAGTCATTTGGCTTCTTCCGATGATGGATTTGTTGCTATGGCCAGAGGTGGCCATTCACATACGTGTCCAACTTTCAGGTCTTTTCAGTCTTTGGCATAAAGTCAAACTGGGGGTGTGTTTCCTCTTCCTTGATCAAAGGAATAATGTTCAGTTAATTTGAAGCAAGTCTCTTTGTCCAATCAAGTCTCTAGTCTCTAAGAATTGTCTCTGTGTAAAGAAAAGTCTGTAAAGAAAATCTCCATCTCTCACAGGGCTTTAGCTGTCATACCCAGTATGTGTGGCGTGGGGTAGACTTAAACTCCTGCGGGTTTTGGATTCCAAAACAGGCCTTCCAGTAATAATGCCTTATGGATCTCCATTTTGGAAAACAGGCCTCTCAGTAACAATGCCTTATGGATCTCCAATTTAGGAACAGGAGTCCAAAAAGCTGAAAAAGAAAGCAGGAAGACAGTGAGAGAGAATGGGGGAGGGGGAACGGATTACCCATCTGTCGATCATCCTGTTCGGCATCACTTTTGTCTCAGCCAATCTTGTTGAAATCCCTTGTCTCTCCACGGGTGGGGCAGGTAGGCCACTATTCAGCTCCCAAACGACCCCTCCATGGCCTCTTGAGAAATGATTCCTCCATGGGCCTTCTTTCGCGATCCAGTAATCCTTTTTACTCTGGTCCTGCTGCAATGGTTAACTTATTTTATTCTTTGTCACATTGCCTCCGTGCTATATCCTCCTTTTGGCTTAAAAAGCAAGGTTGTTAGATGGCATATGAAAAAGTCCCTCATTGTCTCTCAAATCCGGCAAAAATCCGAATTATTTGCAATGTCCCGTTACAAACGGTCCTACCCAGGAGAGTTGGGTCAAAATAGAAAATTGTATGTTGTTGAGTTGGTCAGCCCTTACAGCCACCAGCCTGATGCCACACTCCATCACAGCCTTAGCACTCAGCAACACCTATAGGCCCTCCCAGGCCTCTCAATAAACATGTCTCATAGACTTCTGGGTTTATCCCATACAGGAGTTCAGGACCTGTAGCAAAAAACAATGAGAGGGAAAAGAAGGGGAGGGAAATACTCATCCTTCCAGGCTGTATGGCTCTTGAAGCACTCTCTCTAGTCGTTTCGCTCACATCCACAGCAGGCCTCCTCAGAGGTTGTGCCTTTGACAACACACTCATCTGTCTTGAAATCCAACAAAATCTTTCTTCTCCACATCTTTTTCTTTTCTTTTCCGCAAACGATTTAACAATCGTCTATCCACTTGCTGCAATGCAATCTTCCACTCCAGTCCTGCTGCAGTGTTAAACTTACCTAATTCCCCTTTTACACCGACTCGTTGAACAGATCAAAATTTGTTAGTAACACACGTTGAAAAGCCTCCTGCCGCTTCTCAAATCTGGCAAAATCCAGGCTGGGGGCGATGGAAAAATGCCCCTATTTGCATGATCTAATGTCCCATTTACAAAAGTCTTAGTCCTTCCTTTCCGTAACCTTTAGAAAGAGTTGGGCCAAAATCACAAAGTCCAGAATCCAAATCTCACAAAATTATTATGAAGCAACATGAGACGTAGCCAATTATATCATGTCTTTGGTTCTCAAAAGGATAACTTTTTATCACTTGGGCACTAGCTCCCTTTTTGAATAAAAATGTCAATAAAAAAAATTAAAAATCAATGTCAGTTCTTAATCCTTCTGTGTCAGGAATATGGGATCAATTTTTTTTCAAATATATATATATATATATATATATATATATATATATATTTGCACTGCCAACTTGTGACAGTTTTCCATACAAAGTCTCCACAACCAATAACTCCTCTCCAAAACATTCATTCACATTCCTTCTCCTTCTTCTTGACTCACCAAGACCACCTGTATTCCAAAGTGCTGCAAAAAAAAAAAAAAACCTCCAACATTTCCCTATAACCTGTAAGGGGTTTAAAATCTGTAGAACAGAAAAAAAGGGGGAGTAGCCCACAGAGGCTTGAGTTTTCAAAAGTGCACTTGTTCAGGCTCATTTTTTTTTTTTTTTTTTTTTGAGATTCAATTTCTGGGCAGATGTCCAGCTCTTATCTGTTGTATCACCATGTTCTCTAAAAACACTGAAGCATTGTTCTTTCAAAACAAGGATTTTTTTTTTCAAGCCTAAGACCATTTTTTTTTCCAAAAAAAATATCTACAGCTTCCGAATTGCTTCTGAACAAATCTACTAACATTGTTTATAACTCTTTATGCATTTTGAATTCAACACATACATCTCATTCACACAAGGTCCACAGGAATTCTGATTAGTGGTTAGTTGTTTAGATAAAGTCACACACTCTCTCTCAGCTCATGAAACATTCTCACCCAGTTGTCCCAAAATAAGTCCAAAGCAAGGATTTAAGATCCAGGTGAAAGACAGAACCCCAATATATATATATATATATATATATATATATATATACACATTTACATCATCATTTTCTTTCCTTTTTTTTCATATTAGATTCACATTACATTTTTTTAAAACTTCACTAGTTCACAGCGGCTTTCATTGACCTTGGCTGTCCACTGGAATTCCATTATCTTTCTCTGGGCATTTCGCCTGAGTTTAACAAGAATGACAGGGCGTTTTTACCTTGGACTGTCTGCCAAGATTTTCCCACTATCTTTTTTGGCATGAGGCCCAGGTGCAAAGGAAAACTTTTTAAGAAAACAGCCTTTGTTCCTCAGAAATAACAAGGAAAACTTTCTGAGCCTCAACACCACTTTAACTCCCTCCCTTTTTCTCGCCTCTCTGCAGCTTGTCAGCAAAAGCAAACTAACACAGACCCTCTTCGAATCAGATTTTTTTTCAACCGTAATAAAACATTTCTAGATATTTGTGCTCAACATTTTTTGTGTAAATCTATAGACTCATTTTTCATTTTCACTTCAATATTACCACGAAACATGCAGAACTTGAAACTCATTATTCCCCACACATGACAAAGAAATCAAACAGTTTTTTTTTTCTTTTCCTTTCCCCGGGAGTTGCGACTCCTCATGAGCCCTGCACGACTTGGTCTTGGGGCACCCTCACAAGTCTTGTTCTCTGGGGAATTCCTTCTACGGCTCTACTTGCAACTGAGCCGAAATTGTCTAACATACACTGTAATGGGGTGGTGGATTTGAACCCACTACCTCCCATCCTGCCTAATAGAGGGGACTGCCTTGGACTGGGCACCTGGACACTCAACGGTGTGTGTCAGGAATCACAAGACAGAACCCCTTTATACCTCCCTGGGAACCTTTGTGACCCTCCCGGCGCTGGTAACTGTGTTCCCTTAGTGTCTCATTTAACCACTATACTTGCCAGATTGCTGTAGACGTCGGACCAACCTTCGCCCCTGGACTTTTCCCTGGATCCTTTTCCTCCTGGCTGGTTTCTTTGGAACCTCGCTGTCGTTGCGGCTCCCACCGTCGGCCGGCGTTGGCATCAGAGGCAAGTACCGCAGCCGGTCTTACAATATTCAGGGGCCCCTTCTCGTCTCACGGTAGTTGCCTCTGGCCCCCACCGCCGAGTTGGGACCGTCCCGCCAACGGGATCCGTCTCCGATCTCCTGGCCCGTCTTATTGTGGAATCACGTCGGGGTCACCAGAAAATGTAGCGGAAGCCAGACTTCCCCTCTTCTCGGCTTGTCGTGTGTCTGAGCGGACGCAGTGGAAATAGGAGACAGACAACTGGAGCTTTTTTCCAAAGAAAGCAGTTTACTAAAGTTCCTGCAGCTGCAGAGGTTCATCCCACGCACAACTAGATGCTGAAAAGGGAGAACCCCGCAGACAGGGTCGAGTGTCTATTTATACAATTCAGTGGGTTCAGTTTACGACCGCCCACATATCAAACCATTGGTGCATATTTGTGGTGCAGTATTACATTTCATTACTTTCGTTTCTCTCAAAACACATGATTTCAGGGAAACCATGTGATAACCCATCGGCTGTGTTCCTGGCCTGCTCGTACCTCCTTATATGGCCATTTCCTCCTACCCCTTCATTCCTGCCTTAGCATAAATATCCACTAACAGTGTTACCTTATGCAACCCCTATACTGAATACAAACACAGTGAAACATATGTGGATCAATGGTGAATGCACATGGTTGACAATCCAGTGTGATGCACAATATACAATGCACAGAAGCAGTGCACACCCACACACAATTGTCCTATATATACAATTCCACTTGCAAAACCATTGACTGAACATGACTGTTGTGCATTGTCCAAACAATCAATACGCACAAGTAGTCCAATTTATGCTTGCTTTGCTGGAACCACATTCTTTCGCATCCTTAAATTCAGCCATCTCTCTGTAAGAAGGATGTCATTTTATAATATGTGCATGGCTATGCATTGCATTTTTCTATCAATCATTCTGGTGGTGATAAAGAAATACAATCTTCACAGTAAACAGGTCTGTTATGGAGAAAAAGGATCCATCTCTGCTGGATTATCAGCAGAGGCATTATCAGTAAAATAACAATGAAACTGTTTTAATGGCAATCAAACCAAGGAGAGAGGTGCTGCCGCCCTTTGAATTAAGATACCTTTGTATGTAAATAATAATTAAAATATAAGTAGAGTCTTCAGTTACCAGCTACCAAAATATATACACATTTCTGGAAAACGTTCAGAACTTGATTCACATAGCATTCCTAAAAAGCAATAGAAGCTACATTTTATTCACATACACACACATATGGAATATGCACATTTTTAGAAGTTTTATACATCATAAGAAAATTATTTAAATCTGTACATACGAAGCAATATCCAACACATGAGCATGGCTCGCACCAAAAATTTTAGTATCAAAACTTACCCAATACATTTTTGTTCGTAGTTTGTAAATTGAGGAAAGCTCCCTCCCAAAGTCACCTTCATTTTCATGACAAGCAAGCAAAGCAAAGCCATAAAGGCTCCCATTCCTCTATAAATTAATGGCCTTTCACCATTAGGAGAGGGAAAGGAGGGAGAAAACAGAGTTCCCTGGAAAGAAGCACAGAACTCTGGGAAATGTTGTTTGGGAAGGCAGAGTATTCAAAAGGCCCTAAACTACATTTCCCAGAATGTGTCAGCATCAGAAAGCCCCAATCAGAATAGGGGAGGGAGAGATTTGCCCCTCCGTAGCCAGCCAGAGTTCCACTAAATTGGTAGTTAATATTCTACACTATGATTTTTGTTCCTGGGTTATAAATGTAATTTCCTAATTGGTTCTATCATAAAAACATAGAAAACTTTGTTTTTGCGGGAGGGGCATTGTGCTATAGCACAATAGTTTTTCAATTGATATTATTGTGTACTCAACTTGTGAGGAGGAGGAGGTAGAACAGGAGGGTGATAATGTAGGAGTTGGGGATTTGAGGCCCAGTGTTGAGGAGGAGGAAGAAGGCGAAGATAACATACCGCCAGTTCCTACATTCCAGGAATGCCAAAAGGCAAAAGAAGAAAAGAGAAGGTCAGCTAGAATTGTGACAAGGATGCGGAGCAATCAAACCTTGCCCTAGGAATACCTGCACTGGGAGCTGGGGGGCTATAAATCAGCAGTGGTCAATGCTGGCAGCAACCAACCTTTGCTTCTTTGCTTGCAGCTCTAGCGTCTGCCAAGTTCCTTGCAAAGAGTTTTTGCCAAAGACTCTTGTTTCAGGTCTGATGTAAGACTTTTTGCTTTGCTTTTGGAAATTCCCTTCTGTTCCCTTGCTGCTGTTTATTACATTAATATCATTTTGCTGAAGTAAAGCTTCCTTTAGTTGCTTTAACCCTTGTTATAAGGCTGTTTCTGGGGCAAAACAGGACAAATATCTCATCGAGTCATAACCAATTCAACATAGTTTGTGCCACATAAACAAAGTTTACAGAGTATAACAACTACTTTCAAAGTAAGGGCCACATTATTAAACAGAAAATAACATTTTCAAACTAGGAACATATTTTCTTTATCATCAAAAAAATTGTTTATAAAAACTTTGAAAATTATCCAAAACTCCATCGTTAAGTAAAATGTTCTGAAATTTGGTGGGCTAGTAGTAGTAAATGTGTTCTACTATTATACCAAGTTTCACCCCAATAGCTGTAAAAATGAGAATGAAAGGAGCCCCTGAAATTTCCCCAATTGCAATGATTATGCACAATTACTACAATGAAAAAGTAACAAAATTTTGTTACTCTTGTTATAGTAATTAATTTTTCACTAACAATACTTTAGAAACACTTTAGAAATAAAGTCCCACCCCGCCCCCATTTTGTAATGACTTTTGAAACATTTTTTAATTGATCACACATGCCTATTCAGTGCTTATGCTATATTTCCTCATATTCCCATTGTTCTCATAGAGATGTGATACTTGTGTTCATTTGGATGGTTTCAAAAGTTGAACATATTTTAGAGAGTGCAGTATAACCATCATATATAAGAGAAATATGTTCCAAGACCTCGTATGGACACCTAAAACCATGAGTAATAGCAAGTGCTATATTTTCACTATACTTAGGCTGGACTTAAAAAGCAACACAGAAATTTTTTGAAAGGATTTTTTTTGTTGTTGTATGGATAGGTCAAACTGTACATATTGAATCCACAGTGATAAGAAGGTCATACATGAATTTTCTTGTATGATACTCAAAGATGTCAAGTGAATAGAATCAGTTCAAACAATTTAAAATGTAAAGTATCAAAAAAATTGAACTGATTTTATTCACTTGACATCCTTAGATATAAGGAAAGGTGTAAATGTTTTCATTAATTCACTAAAATAAAAAAATAAATTTGATTGCTTACATCTGTCTGAAAACACACAGGTGTATGGCTGTACCCTAGTTGACTTCCATGTCTGTAAGATATGGAATCCAATCTTGGTTTCAGTTTTAATTTTTAAGGAATTATCCAATGTATTGAACATATTTGGGGGATTAGGTTCAGAACCCTGGACAGTTCCTTTAAAATTCACACTACACTGACCCACTGGCATAGAAAAAACCGTAATCCAAAGTTAAAAAAAAAAAAAAAGAGCTGTGTTATAGCACACATTTATAATATACAGCATATAGTTTGGCCCACCAAGCAGATGCAATCAACATGTGGAAAGGCTAGCAATGCCAGGTCTGGCAACCATTTCTGAACTACAACTTCCATCCCCTTCACTTACATTGATTAAGGGCCAACGTGAATTGCAATCCAACACCAGCTAGAGGGTTGTTCTCTCTCTGTTTTATAGCTTCCAAGCTAGCAAGTGCTACCACTTCCAGGGAAGCAATCAGCTGCAAATGCATCCACTTGCTCTATGGTATTTAATTTATACTAGGTTATACAGCTCTCAGCTCAGATCATCATGTAATAAATGCTCCCCCTTTGATTAAAAATACAGCAGTCTTATTGAGATAACATAGTTCATTCCAGTTATTTAAAAATTAAAGAGTAGCCATAAAACCTTTGGGTATCTCTGATCCTTCCAGGAAAGCTATTACCTTCACTATTCCATGCCTGACTTTGAACTGCTATACTTAGTGGTCCCGTAACTACGCTGACAATTGTTAAAATATTGGCTTAGGCCAAATAGGGTGCCTTCAAGATGCTTGAATGAGTTGGGTACAAATTAGCTTGCCTCTCCAAGAGCAATATTATGAAACTGCTGAGCTCCCAAGATTTAGGCCTCCCTTATTTCACTATTCCTAGGCATCACTTTTCGACTGACTGAATGAGAAACTTCATGCCAATAAAATTAATTATATCTCAGTAACCGAAATTCCACATTCTGCTCTTACGTCAAGATTCCTCCAGATGCTCCATTCTGTGAAATAGAGCAGAGCAGAGAGTAAAAGTATTTTGCTTGCTGACACAGCTTTTAAATGGCAAGTTTTAAACTTTCATCTGGTTGATTAAATGAGAAGCCATTTTCAGGACATTTTTGGAGGAAAATCCTCAAAAGTTATTTACCAAAGAATTCAAGAAGGAATTCAATCCCTTTCATCTGATATAAGAATAATAATTCTTATTATTAATAAAATAATAATACTCAGTGCTCTGCGCTGATGCATAGGTTCGAAGGAAAAAAGAAAAGATACATTGTATAGGATTAGAGGGGAAACTGTTGGTTAAGCCCAGAAAGTGGAGATGCATTGGAGCATCATAGAAATTATGTTTCAGTTTTGTTATATTAAAGGTGTATGATCCTAGAGAGATTTCTGCCAGGTCCAAGATCCTTTTGATGACTACTGATGCGGACCTATTACCAGTCAAGGAACCTGCCCCCTACACACACAAGCACAGAGAGAGAGAGAGAGAGAGAGAGAGAGAGAGAGAGAGAGAGAGAGAGAGAGAGAGAGAGAGAGAGAGAGACTGATGCAACATCTGGATCAAGACGACCATCTGAGATTCTTGGGGGTCACCAGCAGACCTCGTGTGGGCTTAACCCCATATGACCCGCACTCAGACCTGCCATATCTACAGGAATTCCCTTCAAATATGCACTGATCGACACCAGTATAAATTAAAGGGCTAAGCCAAATTGTGCATGTGGAAAGGAAATTGACTTCATGAAGCTGGGGTTAGCTGCTGACCTGGGAATGGGCAGGGGAGACCTCATCAGAGGGACATTGTAATTTGTCCTGGTCCCATATCCTTGGAGAACTATAACTTTATTTCATGTTCAGACTATGTCTCTTTTTATTAGGGGTGACAGGTAGTTTTGTTCAATAACAATGGGGCCTATGCCACCCAGGTTAAAAACCTGACCCATTGAAAATATTTTATGCTTTCTGTCTTGATCTTTATTGTAGGACTTTGACTTTTGGTTTTCTTTTACCTACTTTGGGATGCCATTTAAGATGTGATGTATATACATTAATTCAATCAATCAATTAAATAGTTGTAGAAGTTGAACCTTGTGCGCCTCAGTTCAAATCTAGAAGTCTAATAATTATTCTTGATCGAACTGATTAAACATATGGGAATTGTTCAATAATGGTTAGGAAAGTGGACACTATGGTTCAAATCTGATTGAAAACTCATCTCACCAGTGAGTTCATTAAATAGTCCCTCCATACACCATCTGGAGTTTTTGTTTTTTAAGGATTGGTCCTCAGATGGGAATGGAAAATTGTAATTGTTTTTCTTACTATATAGGAACCAAACTATACTGATATTTTCAAACAGTTTTTCTACTACAGTACTTTTACTTTTTTTTTTGTTTTAATTGCAATGTTGATTCTTAACTTTATCAAGAGACCTATTGAAATAAATATCAGTTGTTCTGGAAGATCTCCTCTGACAACTCTGGATCCAAAACCTGCTTCCATAGTGGACCCAGGATATACTGTGCAAGATGCCACTGTTACATGTTCAAAATTTTTATCTCTGAACATACCTTGAGCAGATCTTGAACCAGTTGTTCCCATAGCAGTAAGATAGTCTGTGAATCCATTTCAACTGCCATGGCAACATGCAGTGGAATCCAGGGATTTGCAGTTTATGCTTCTCAACCGGAGAACCCTTAATACCTCACCAAGGTGCGAATCTCAAGGTTCCAGGATGTAGTCATGGCAATGAAAATGCTATAATTGCATAGTGTGAAAGGCTCCTATGTTGATAACATTTCTGGATGGAACCATATATTGTTTATTCTACTGAACTGAGTTTGCTGGGGGAAAGGGAAAGTCTATATATAACATGAATGATTATTCACGTATATATGGCTTTGTTATAAAACATACAGATTGGACCTCTATAGTTCAAATGAGTTTTCAATTAATGATACAGTTGGAGCATCCCTCATTTGGAATTCCAAAATCCCAAACTGTCCACATGGGTGGCTGGCTACTATAGTGACACTTTTGCTTTCTAGATGGTTCAATATACACGATTTTGTTTCACATACACATTTTTTAAAATACTGTGTACAAAATTACCTTCAGGCTATTTGTATACAGTGTATATTAAACACACATGAATTTTGCGTTTAGATATGGGTGTCATTTCCAAGATATCTCATTATGAATATGCAAATATTTCAAAATCTGAAAAAAAAATCCAAAACACTTCTGTCTCAAGCATTTCAGATAAAGAATATTCAACCTGTATTAATAACAAAAATACATTAGAAATACTATATGAATTTTCTGAAATCTTAACAGAGCCTACATCAAGCTATCTATCTGAAGAATTGTTGAGGGAACTGACTGTGTTATATATTATGAACACTGATAACTCTCAAGCAATTGTCATGCATGAGATAAAGTATTTAAAGCGAAGTCAAAGATGACCAGCTTAGCCGGGTCTACTTAGATCTATTTTGATCATTCAGGCTCAAGTCATTGTTGTGACAGGATTTCAGTCTTGGAACTGTCAATAGCATAAGTCACATCACAGCAAAGACCTGCAGATCTGTTTCAGTGACTTTTGAGTGCTCAAGAGATCAGTGAGCTGGAAAAGGGGCTCATAACCCAGATGAAGGGAAAACATTCACATGTAACAGTTAAGGGCATGCCTACTGAAGGGGTGAAATGCATTTACTGCTTCAGTAAGCAAAGTAAAATTGCGGAAAAGTCGACTGAGTGAATGGGTTCCCAGGATGTAAATTTGAGCAGACTTGATTTCCTTCACACTTTGTCTCATGTCATCCAGTCTATCGCTGTACAGGTTCAAAAGTCACTATTCTTTGCCGTGACATCAAGTCACGGCCAGCATTTTGAAGTCAAAATTTATTTTATTTTAAAACATTGATAGCTAGCCTTACCTCCAAGGCATTCAAGGCAGCTTAAAGAGAGGCCATTTAGCAATGTAAAACATGCTTTCAGCTACAACATAAAACACTTACACCACATAGACATCTCTCTACCATAACTGTTTATAAAATTGTCCACTCAATACAATCCTGACCTTGCATCTCCAGACCTCCTTGGATCAACATAAGCCCAGTGATGTGTAAATAATCTTCAACTTCCTCCAGAGGTGAAACTGTTTTAAGATTAAGTGTTCAGTCTCAATTTAATATTTATCTGTCTCTACAGGGGCACTATTTTGGGTTTCAGGAAGGAGAGACACCAAGATTCAAGGGCCTGTGCTTTAACTTACTGAAGGTTAAACTCTGAAAAAGCAATGTATTTTTGAGAAACATTTGCTGCAATTATGGCTTGAGTTTTTAAGACTCTTAGTAACAACCATGGTAACATGAGCACAGAGCAGAGAAGCAAAAGATTTAGCTTCTACAGAACTTCTTAGAGCATGGGTCTTTTAATTGTTTCCCAAAATAATCCATTAGTGTGCCAAACTGATGCAACAGCAGAGATAGAAGAGATTTCTGAGTCCATTTAGAAACTTGCCACCTCAGTTTCTCAGGAGATCATGGTAATGTCCATTCTGACTATAGTTATCTTTTTGCAAGATATGATTTTAATATCTTTTCCTGGTGTGTTAATCTTTTTTTTTCAAAGGTATCTACATTACTAAATCCTATAACCATTTAAGAATATAAGAATTGTTCCAGGTAGAATAATTTCCCCACTGAGATCAGATGGCCTCCCACTGCACGCTTCTGACGTCAATTGAAGATTTATTTGCTTGTTCAGAATTGTCCTGTTGTCCAGCATAGATATCTACCCCTAAGTAATTGGTATCACAGTTTTATGCTCACAGTTTCTAGCTCACTTATTTTGTAACTTGTAGGTTTTACCTGCAATACTCCCCAAACTTGAGAGTACAAAAACATATCAATCATATAATCAATAACAATAACATTATTGGGTACTGTTCCATTACCCAGGAGGAGGCCACGAGGGGGCGCTATAGAGAGAATGATACTTCATTTTATGGGAGTGAACAGTGAGTTGAAGGAGTAAAACCATTTCCCCATGTTTTCTTGTTATTCCCCTCACCCATGTTCCCATCGTGGAAACAACCTTCCTTTATGATATGGAGAAAAGGGAGGGGGGACTAACCAGAGAAAATGGGGGAAATGGTTTTCCTCCTTCAACTCCCTCCCCCATAAAATGAATATCCTTCTCTCTCTAGCACCTCCTAGTGGCCTTCATCTGGATAATGGAGCAGTACCCATTATTGTTATTTCTGGTCACCCCAACAATCTATCTAATGAACCTTCATCACCAATGAAAACCAGTCAGACGTTGATCAGATGGTTCCTCCATCACATCCCACTTGTAAACCTCAAAGGGGCAACACAAAATTGTTGTTCTAGATGGTGAGTGGAAAAGTCAGTTTGATTTTGAATTAGTTGATGGTTTGAAAACTCTCTCAGCTAATTCTTTTTTGGAACAAGACCTTTCCAGAAGTTGTCTCTTGGCAAATAATCGTAGTGTATGCTTACTGTTAATGTGCATGTAACTTACCATGTTGCCTCCCTGGTAATTCTCAGCACCAGTTATGATCTAGATCCACTTGGTCATCATTCCCATTTTTACCAGTATTCGAAGAACTCTCTAACAAAATGCCAAGAGAAAAGACAAGTGTTTAGATATGAATGCAGGATAAGAGCCACAAAATGCACTTATCACGAATAACTGATGGGATTAACTCAAATAGAGAAGGTGGTGGTAGAAGTAGTAGAGTTTATCTTGTGTCCCTTATTAATAATGTATATTCCATATTTAAAGGCTGGAAAGCTTTTTCTGAACAAGATGTTGAAAATATACTTTTATGTAGGGTCAGATAGAAATGTGTGCAACATATAATGTATGAATGTGGACAATATGTTAATTTTGCCAAAACACCCCTGGCTAAATTGATTGAAATCAATATTTTCCTTTCATACGTAGGCAAAACACAAACTTGTTAATGGTTACTTTCTGACTGTCAACCTTGCATATCATGAATTTCAACTATCCAGTATTGAATGTCTTTAGGTCACCTTTGACTTATGGAAACCCCATGAATTTAATGGGATTTTATTAGGCAAGGAATCTTAAGCAGCATTTCGCCATCTCCTTCATCTGGGATGCAGTCTACAGCATGTGGTATTCCCGGGGACCTCGCTTCCAAGTTGCAGCCAGGTCTGACCCCGCTTAACTTCTGAGATCAGACAGGAGCTGGTGCTTTCAGGATGCTGAGAGCTATGGTCCTTTTGTTTACAGCAACCGAGGAGAGTTTCTTTGAAAGAAATGCATACATGTTGAAGAACTTTGTAGCTCTGCGATACAGCTGGCTTTGTAGCTGACCTTGTTTCGCAGCAATCAACAGGGGTTTTAAGAAGAGCAAAAGTTCTAACATCAACAGATTTTTAAGTACATGTTGACAGTGTAATTGGTTTTGGAGTGCATCTAAATCATGTTCCAATGAACAAACATATGGGGGGAGCAGTGAAGCTGAGTAAGGATATGAAAGGCTGTAACCCATGGGCCCTGTTCATATAACTGCAGACTCCTGAAGAAGTAAAGCCCACAATAGCAAGGACAAACTCTATATGCATAAAAATCTACAACTTTTCACATATTCATCTGAAGGCATGAGAAAACCAGCAACCTTGAACACTCTATGTGGGTTCAGTTGAAACTCTCTCTAGCTGTACAGCAATCTATGCATTTCCATGTGTAGTGGACTCCCATCAACAACATAATGGACCTGGAGCTTGCAGGGACCAAGTACCAGGAGCTTTTGATCAGCACAGATGACGGCACCATCTGCCACCACCTTTAGTTTGCTCTCTTCTGGTTGCTAAATGACAATGGAGATGGGCTTCTGCAACTAAAAGGTGCTTTGACAGAGATTCTGGACATTATATGTAGTAAAGAACTCCAACCTCCACAAGGACTGGAAATATTACCTACAATGGCATAAGTAACTTGTACAGTAGAGTCTCACTTATCCAACGTTCTGGATTATCCAACGCATTTTTGTAGTCAATGTTTTCAATATATCATGATATTTTGGTGCTAAATTCGCAAATACAGTAATTACTACATAGCATTAATGTGTAATGAACTAATTTTTTCTGTCAAATTTGTTGTATAACATGATGTTTTGGTGCTTAATTTGTAAAATCATAACCTATTTTGATGTTTAATAGGCTTTTTCTTAATTTCTCCTTATTATCCAACATATTCACTTATCCAACATTCTGCCGGCCTGTTTATGTTGGATAAGTGAGACTCTACTGTACCATCAAGTCACAAACAACATGCCAGCCCATCTTGCAATATTATTGAGAACTATTCATGTTATAATGCAAAATGCTATTTAGGGACCCAGTGAAATGAGTGGGACTTGTTAGTACATAAATTCTAAGGATTTCAATGAGTTGACTTTTGTTTGGACTAACACTGAATCTAGTAATCTTGAACAATCAGTTAAGATCTAAAGGTTTGGCAGATCTGCTATGGTCCAAGAAATACTGCAAAAATGTTTTGCTATTGAGCAAAAAGTCTTTCTTGTAGTACAAGTGAAAATGTTTAGAGCAAGCTAATTGTCTCAATATCTGTCACATGCCAGACCAAATCTGTAAAAATGCCAGGATCTTTGAAGAAATCTTCCATTAACACTTTCAGGGAAAAATATTTACTTTGTTGCAATTTAGAATGATACTATGTTTTTAAATTGCATTTAAACGGTTTGGGTCAGGCTTATTTTTGTGATCGCATTTCTTACTATGAACCTACACAATCCCTGAGATCTGTGGGAAAGCCCTCCTCTCGCTCCCGCCACCGTCTCAGACACAGTTGATGGGGATGAGGGAGAGGCCTTTTCAGCGGTAGCAGACCGGCTCTGGAACTCCCTACCGAGGGAAGTTAGATTAGCCCCCACCTTGGCCACATTCGGGAAAGAGTTGAAAACCTGGCTATTTTGATGTGCATTTGACTGATTCAACACAAATTGATGGTGTCCTTTCACCTCCATCCAGGCCCATAGCCAGGATTTTGATTTTTTTTTTTGGGGGGGGGGGGGGGCTGAGTCTAAGTGAGAGAGGATCTAACCTAGTAAACCTTTTGTACTGTTATCCCAATACCCCCATGCATATGGGATATATTGAGCATAGTGATCATATCATGATATGAATGAACATAACAGTTTAAATAATATCAGTAAGGCCTTCTCGTGGACCACCCTGAGAATTTCGGGGGGAGAGGGCTGAAGCCCCTGAAGCCCCCACCCCACCCCCACCCACCCACCCCAGCTACATGCCTGCCTCCACCTATACCCAGCTATTTCACTTTATTCTGGCCCAGCTCACAAGTTGCAAGATATTTCACATTAATAAATCTTACTGCCTTACCTCCAATCGTGATTATGCTCACAGAGCCTAGAAGGCTAGTGGTTATTGTGAGTATGTTTTTATTATATTTTATACAGTTTTATATGTTTATTTGTTTTAAATGTACCTTGTTGTTGTATTTTGTGGTGTAGTTTGGGCTTGGTCCCCATGTGAACCGCCCCGAGTCCCTTTGGGGAGATGGGCCGGGATATAAGAATAAAATTATATTATTATTATTATTATTATTCATTATTTCATGAAGTGCATGTGAATGTAATGAGAAACCTTGAAACTATGTGAAGTAAGCAATACTCATATATATTTTAAAATATAAATGAAAGATTTCAGGGAGATATGTGGTGTTCCCATACATTTCGTTATTACAATTTATGTATGTGTGTCAACACCTCTCATAAGATGTTGGTTTAACCTCTGATTTGTTAGTAAAACTGAATTACTGTATGTTAGTGTGACACTAACATAAAATGTTTGGAAAGCTCTGGTCTAGATGAAAACAAGATGTAATTTAAGCTATCTGTGTCTTATGGTATTTCACAGACAGCCAACATCCTCCAAGACAATCCAAATGTGCTGGATTACAACTCCCTTCATCCCAAATATTGGCCATGCTGTCTGGGTATCATGGGATATGTAATCCAAAGGATTTGGAGCATAGCACATTATGCAAGACTGCTATGGGTAATTTCAGCCTGAGATCCTGGAAACATTTCAATACTAACATTTACACAGTTATTTAGATTCCCATTAATTAGCAGAAACAAGAATTCAGACCTGATATATTTTCCAGAAATAAACCAGGTGCTATCCAATATTGTATTGTAAAACCATTCCAAACATTACTAACAGTATATCTTAATGGTTGGAAATTTTACTTTCTTCTTGGGAACAACTCCCAAAATCCTCAAGCCCTTACCTTTAGAAAATGTAGTCCAAAGCTACTCATTCTGTGACTGCAAAATTGGCCTTAAAGTGCAGTATGAAAGTGTCTGTGTGCGCGTGTGTGTATGGACACACACAAACCTGTACACAATCCTTTTCAATACCTGCTGCAGTCATTGGAAAATAAATAAATACTTCAGTGGATCCCAGCAGGATCCCAGCGGCTACAAGATAAATCCATAGAATTAATCATTTTATGAATGTTTGCTATCAAACAAGAGATCAAGATGAGCATTGTTGTAACATATGGAAGGAAACCAAACCACAACAAAGAGTTGTGTAACATCTTGGAGACTGGCACATTTATTATAGCACAAGATTTCATAGACTACAGTTTACTTAATCAGACACATAAAGCATTGTCTTCAGTTGGAGGCATATACTCCATAGGAGTGCAAAAGGAATAAAGAAAGAAACAGTGTCCTTAAATATAGAGAAGGAAACTTTCATCTAACACATCAGTCCTGTTGAATAGTAATGGGACCACAGCTCCAAGTGCTTTGCACTAATTCATCTCATCTCTCCTTTCAAAGTTCTGGAAAATAATGTGAAGGAAAAGCAACTTTGAAAAAAACAAAGAAATAGCCATCTGAAATATTAGCTTGTGGAATCACTATACACTAAAATACTCAATAAGATCTCAATCTCAGCTCTTTATAGGAAATGGTGCAGGGGTATTATGAAATTATCGTAATTGTTTTTTTCTGTTGGAACAAAAAAGAAACATGTTGACATTTAAAAGCTTGTTTTTCATCCTAATGGAATTCTAAAATTGAGACAAACCCTTAAATATCTTCAGGGCAATTGCAGAAAACAATTTAAGATTGGTTAAAGAACGTGGACATGGATATGAGGAATGAGTTTTTCTAAAAGTGAAATTAAAATCCACTGCAAGAGGTGAAATTAAGTACGAAGCACATTAAGTATTTTTCCTTATATGAGGAAGTCTAGCTAACAGTAAGATATAACCGTTATTTTTATATTCAGTAGAACTTCAATAACCATTTTTATATTCATTATAGTTTTAGTAAGGCATTGAATAATGATGGTTCATGAAGGAAATATTTAATTCAGTTATGACTGGTAGCCAGGAATGGAAATAGTCTTCCTCGTTTGTTATCTACATCAAGACCACATCAAATTGTAATGTCCCCTGTATTGTATAGAATCATAGAATCATAGAATAGTAGAGTTGGAAGAGACCACATGGGCCATCTAGTCCAACCCCCTGCTAAGAAGCAGGAAATCGCATTCAAAGCACCCCTGACAGATGGCCATCCAGCCTCTGCACTAAGTAATCCTGCCTCATGACATGCAGAAAAAAATCCCTGCAGGCAGTAGAGCCTTCATGTAGGATTCCACATTACATGCAACATTTGCATCCATAAACCTAAACACTGTTGATAACTTAGACAAGAACAACCCACTGAATTGTTGAGATTTGCCTGCAAGTTAACTCATCATTCAATATTTGGGAAAGTGAATCTCTCTTAGTTCAAGCAAAGCAGAATGATTCCAGCTATCATCATCATCATAAGGAGCCCCCGATAGTGCTGTGGGTTAAATCCTTGTGCCAGCAGGACTGATAACTTGAAGGTTGGGTTGCTGACCTGAAGGTTGCTGGTTCAAATCCAACCTGGGGAGAGTGCAGATAAGCTCCCTCTATCAGCTCCAGCTCCATGCGGTAACATGAGAGAAGCCTCCCACAAGGATGATAAAAGCATCAAAACATCTGGGCATCCCCTGGGCAATGTCCTTGCAGACAGCCAATTCTCTCACACCAGAAGCAACGCAGTTTCTCAAGTCACTCCTGACACGAAGAAAAAAAAATCATCATCATAGGCAATGATTGTGGCTGAGTATGATTGTCTTCCAGAAGTAGAGTCTTGGCAATGGGTCTGTAAATGAGGCCTCTTCTGGACAGTGCCAAAACCCACACCGAAGCAGATTTAATTAACCCGCATGAGTGCGGGTTTCTGTCTCCACCTACCCACCCACACCCGGGCTTTCCCAGGCTGAGGGGGTGGCTACATGACATCCTGATTAAACTGGGGCCATGAAGCCATCCCAAGGCCCCCTATTTCCCCCTAAAAGTTACTTGAAAGGTACCTGGCCACCATAAAGGTTCTCCTTGCGTCCTCCTGGCACGAGGAAGTGATGCCTGAGGAGACAGGAGAGGTGAAAGTCCCTCCCTCCCCCCCTCCCATCTCTTCGCCCATCATTTCCTCACACCAAAAAGACACAAGGATAACATTTTTGGCAACCAGGTAACTTTTAGGGGCTAAATTTCGGGCTTGGAAGGAGAGGTGGGTGCCATCCCACTCCTTTGGGTTTTTCAAAGCTCAAAGAAGTGTGATGGCTGTGGAGACTCATCCCCAGGGCATCCTAGTAGTGAATTGCCTCCCTTTCAGGAAGGCCTGGATCCAATGGGGTATCTAATTAATTCAGAACAAACTAAGGAAACCTTGGTTTGTTCCAAATTAATTTGTTTTTAACAGAGGCATTGTTTGACACCTCCGGTAGAAACTGAGACAGGTCCCACTTTTTGGGCCTGTCTGGATGGGCCCTGACTATAGAGATCTATTCTGGATTGGCATGGTCTATCACAATGAGGACATTCATTTCCAGATGGAAGGGTTTACTTGACCCTCTCCTTTTAGCACATTTCCTTTCTCCTTCTATTCATGCCTCTTCAAAGTCCAGAGAACCGTTGGTAACAGCTGGCCTCCAGTTACAAAACTTGGCCCCAAGGCTTCCCAGTTCTTAGTGTTTATATCACATTTTTAAAGATTATCTTTAAGCCCATCTTTAAGTCTCTTTTGCTGTCCACCAACATTCCATTTTCCGTTTTTAAGCTGATAGTAAAGTATCTCATTCTCAAATGCATTTGGACAATGTGGCTGGCTTAACTTGTGAATGCCAATGGAATCTGTTCTGGGCTTTGAAGCAGGTATCCAAGTTGTTGAGCCCATTTCATGCTGTTCCTGGCAAGTTCTATCTTCACTAGAGAAAATCCACTGAATTGAGCCTGCTGATTCAGTAGGTGAGGCTAGCCATTTTGGAAGCTGCTAAGTGGTGTAATTTACATTGCTTGTGGGTCTTAAAACCCTCCGAAGTGTTTGGGTGCCTTTCAGTGTTGAGGAGAAGTGTTCATTCTGTCTATATAGGATATTAATTATAAATGAATTTGCTGCCCATGTGAAGCCCTTGCCACATTTCCTTTAATGCAGGATTTGGCCCAGCAGGCATAACTTATGTGATGTGATATCACATGTGCAAGTATTGAATGCAGCCCCACTTACTGCTCAAGTGTTGAGAAAATATATGATTGAAATATCTGAATAGGATTCCCATAAGCACACACTGGGTGAGCAATATTTCTGTTTTGAAGAAACTGCCTTTACCTTCTGGGAGGGGGAAAATAATATCCTCAGACTATTGGAGATTTGCTTTAGAATGTCTTTCCTTCTCCCAAACATTTTTTAAATGGTAGGTAGAATTTTCTAGATGGACTTAAAAAAGAAAATACAGTCCAAATGTACCATAATAATTGGATCATAAGATTCAGAGCAGCAAAATGAAACAGGTTGAGAACAGAGAAATAGGAGACCTACAAAAAGGATGTTGAATGAAGGTGAGGAATCAGGGAGGAAATACATACACTACAAAAATCATCCATAAAAAATAAGCATCTGAAGGATTCTGCTCCACACTCCATCTCCCCTCCACCATTACATTATTGTCATTCTCCATTCAGCTGAATTATATGGCGATTAAAATTTACAGGCCTTTTATGCACCAACAGCCATATTTTCGAAGCCATTTGGAACATCTCTGTCTGTCTCTCTGAGGATTTATGACACACTCAGTGGTTTGTCTGCATCTGAGTAATGAAATTTGGGGATAGAGAAAAGAGGGCACTTTATCCCTGATCCAAACAGTGGAGGAAGGAAGAGAATCAACTTGTCTAATATGCAAACCTCCACCATCAGCGCTTCTAATTTATAGGGCATTCTGGAAGAGCTGTTCACTTGCAGATAAGTCCTCAAAGAAGCAAATACTAGAGGTCAGGAATGCTGCATTTTTCATCGTTTTGGCAGAGCTTTAACCGTGATTCATTTGCTCACTCCATTTTTATGTGGGACAGAATAAAATATTTATTCTACATAAAACTCTGCCCTTGTAAAGCAATCAATGCTGGAAATTACAAACAAAACAAAAGGATAGTAAAAATCCCTAGTAAAGCCCATTAACAAGCCTACAACTTATTCAAAAGGAGTCAGAGCTTTGTCAAATCTTGATGCAGACCTTGGAAAAGTTATGTTCAGACTAGAGCTTCAAGAATCTCCCAACCAACATGGGCTGGGGGAATCGGGTCGTTTTAATCCAAACGAATAACCTTTTCAAGGTCTGACTTCAAGAGATCTCAGATTCCCAAAGGTATCTTTCAGCAGTCATCTTACTGCAGAACACTGTGGCATGAGCCTAACAGTAAACAAATTAGAATCTCAAGTTGAGCTTGACAATTCACCTATCCCAATAGGACAGAGATCTCTGTCAGACTTTTCATTCCAGGTTCTCATTTCCCCACTGTTAAATGAACAAATATATATAAACTGGAACATATCCAGAGAAGGGCAACCAAAATGATAAAAGGTCTGGAAACCATGCTCTGTGAGAAGCATCTTGGGGAGCTGGGTATGTTTAGTTTGGAAGGAAAGCTGAGAAGGGATGTGACTGTGTTTACATATTTGAAAAGATGTCATGTTGAGCAGCGGGCAGGCTTGTTTTCTACTGCTCCAGATATTAGGATATAATACAGTAGACTCAAACTGCAGGAAGAGAGATTCGATCTAAACATTAGGTAGAACTTTCTGATGGTAAGAACTGTTCAAATGCAGAACATGCTGGCCCGGAGTGTGTGGAATCTACTTTTCTGGAGATTTTTAAGCAGAGGCTGGATGGTCATATGCTATGTATATTTCTGCATGGCAAGAAATTGAATGAGATGGCCCTTGGGATCTATTCTCATGCTATGATAATATAAATCTATATACACTTCTTTCTTTCCCTCCCTCCCATCTCCTTATGCAGCTGTGGATCCTGAAGGGCTCCCTCGCCCACTTTCAGGCTGCTCCAGACAACCACAGTGCACCACTGTGTCCAATATTTGGGATAACCAAGGTAATGTCGCCTTTTGGGGCTGTTGGCAGGGTTGGGAGGTCTGAAGCAGCATTTTTAAGCATCACAATTACAGTTTAAATTGTTTCTTTTTGGGGAAAAATGTTTTTTTTCTGAAAAAATGTATAAAAGGTGCAAATAAGGGTGTGTAGAGTTAGTTGATGATCACAACCTTTCAAAAAGATCCCATGTTATCCATAGACCACACAATTCCCACTCCTACCAAAAACTCACAGTGTTATTCTGTAATGGGCAATGTACATTTTTTGTTCTCTGTAAATAAATAAATAACTATGGGAGATCTCCGAGGTCTCTAAATCCACTGAAGTTCATAGATTGATAGGAAGAAACATCACACTAGGAATGGAAATCATTATAACATGCAAAAACAAGAAATCTGTCTTGAAAGAGTTGCCCACATTTGAAAATAAGGATTTTGCCAATGGAACAGAATGCTGCAACTGTGTTGCTGAGTTATTCTAGTTGCTATCTTGTTGCATGGGCTTTTTGAAAAATTAGAAGCACTGTATCAGTTCTTTACATCTTTTTGACTGATTTGGAAGCCCTATTGTTCTTGCTGAATGTGTGTGTATGTGTGTGTGACTGTTTCTTGGCCAGTTGTCTTGCCACATCAGGATGTGTCGAGACAACATCTCTCGCCAAGAATGGGAAATTTTGCAAATATCCTTCACACCCTGTACTCTGCACAGATTAGATTATCATAGTCCCGAGTGCTTATAAAACATTTTGAGTGTTCAAGGCACTTCACATACATTATTTGTAAAGTACTGTACATCGTTTTTGTGTGCCTCATACTAAAGTCGCTGTTGCTATTTTTATTTGCTTAAAGGATGACTTCAGAATGGCTTTCAGGCATGTTTTTCAAGGTAATTTACAAAATTCATGAACCGTCAGCCATTTGCACAATTAAAATTCAAGCAACAACTTGATAATTAATTAGAACCAAATAGAGAGGATAAAATTTTACAAAATAAGTAGTCAAGAAGATACTTAAACAATTTACTTTTAGACCCTCTATAAAAAAAAACCTATTTATCCTTCTATCTCTATCTCTTCACATATATAGGCAGTTCCCAGGTTACAAACAAGATAGGCTCTGTGGGTTTGTTCTTAAGTTTGTTTGTGAGTCGGAACAGGTACATTTTTTAAGTGGAACTTCACATATGAAGCTTTGGATAGCATAGGGAAGGGTTAACAACCCTGTCGAGTTTGTTTTGCTGTCTGTAACACTCTTCAGAAGATTTCACCTCACTTTATCGCTGCAATAATTGGATTTTTAAACATTTGGCTTGTTGTGGAAACAAGGATAGGTGATAAAGCTTCAGTGGAGACACCATTCCCCCATGATAACACTTTCAGGAGTGAATTTCCCTTCCGAGGGGTAGATTTCTCTCAATCCTGTTCCCTCTCACCCAGAGTGAGAGGTCACACAGTGGTCAGGTTGTTCACAAAGGCCGCATGGAGGTCTACGTTGCAGAATATATATGTAGAGCAAGTTTAGGGTTTAGGGTTGTTGTTCACTTCAGCCAACATGAGTGAGTGGTTTATGAAGAATCCCTTCCTCCTTTTCTTTTTCACCAAAAAGAAAATTTCCAGTCAATACAAAGAATAGCTGGCATGTAAAAGCAGGAAACAGGAGATACCCTTCTCTCAAAATGGAACCAACCCAGTTAGTGGGGATCCATGGGAGATTATTCTCCAGCTTTACCCATACCATATTGCAGCCCATTATTTGAGAGAAGGGTTTAAGGTTCAATTTCAGAATATCCAATACCTTTAGATGTAAAAAAAATGTGTCCAGGTGTTGGATTGGAGGGTGATTATGGACATTCATAACAAGCAGAGGGTTTGGCTACTTTCCCCAACACTCACAAATAATCTTTGAGTAGCCTGAGCTCTGCAGCTAACAGCATGTATTTATCTCAGGGAAGCAATATGTTGTTACTGTAGATGACTGGATGGGGAGCAACCTAGCAATTGGGTTGCCCTCTGTTGTTTCACTCAAAGAAAGATGAGGACAAGTCAAGAAATGACATATATCTCCATACTGATCCCATTATGCTTCCTTTTCTTACTTTTTCCAGGTTCAACGCAACCTGGTCTCATTATTCATGGTTGGTCAGCAATGCAGTTCCATGTCAAAGCAGGAAAAAGTGTCTTTGCTAGCATCCAATGAAAAGAGACCAAGTATTGTTTTGTCAGATACTGAAACACTTTGTTACTGAGCAGGAATGGGGAGTGGACAGAGTTAAGAGGATTTTTAAGAACCTTCCACCACTTTCCACATGTTCTTTATGTGGCAAACTTGATCCATCCTAACATCCAGGACCGTGTGATTGTTGCTGGTCATGTTGGGGCCAGAAAGGAATTTTTGACCTTTTACCTGCTCATTTTTTCCCCTTCTATGCTGTGTGTGGAGAACTTTGATAAACAGCTGAAGATTGATTATTTAAATAGGCAGCTGGCAGAAAAAAGGAGTTAAGATGAACACCCATCCAGTGAAAGAGAGGACTCGAACTACAACTTTCGTTCCTGAACCTGGGGAGTGGGTTAGGGAAGGAGACTAATCTTGTGGGATGCTTTGCCCACACTTTAAGTATTGGAATAAGAGCAGAGGGGGACCCTCAGGTTTGCTTTCCAGTAGATGGTTGGATAAAGAGAGCAACTCAGTTATTGGGTTGCCCTCAAGGCTCAGGTAGTTTTCCCAGAAGAAGGCTGAAGATGAAAACAAGGTTTGATTATTGCTTCAGCTGATACTGCACTAGTTTGCTCCACACTCTTTCCAAGTTCAATTCATTTTTAAATATATTTTAAAATTAAGTAAAGTGGCCCTTACGCAATCCAGTCTTCTTTGTCTTGTCTCAATATTCCCTGATTGGTCAGCAAGTAATAGTTTTCTGCAGAGAGTAAAACATGTTATGCTGAGATGCAACCAAAAACTCTTGTTGTCTGGCTAGGAAAGTTGTATCTGTTGAAACTCGCTCTGTCATGTCATAACCACAGCTATTTAAATTCACAAGAGTGTCATTAAAGAGTTGGCAAATTCAGTAAACTCTGCAGAAGTCCCCCGAAACTATAGGCATGGTTGCTTTTTGATTAAGCCACAGGATCCCATAGTGAACATCAAGAATTTGTAGCAAATAGATTTAACAAGTTCCAACAATGATGACAATAATGGCCCATTAGTATAAAACAGTCTAATGGGTGTTCTATACTCTATGCTCTAAGGAATTCAGTATATTTCCTTAAATGCTCTATATTGCCATTTCTGTCCAGTATAATCTGAATTCCCAGTCATAGAGAGATTCTCTGAAAGTATGTTGAATCTGCACAAACAATCTGAGAATGCATCTACACTGTAGAATTAATGCAGTTTGACACCACTAACTGCCATGTTTCAATGCTATAGAGTCATGGGAATTCTAGTTTCACAAGGTCTTTAGCCTTTTCTGCCAAAGAGACTGCTGCTTCACCAAACTACAACTCCCAGAATTCCATGTCAAACGGTGCACCATGCAAATGGTGTCAAACTACATTGATTCTACAGTGTGGATGCACCCTTAATCCCTAATAAATATGATCTCATTTTCCCCCGTCACCATGCTGCATTACCTCTTTGGAGGGACAGAAAGAATTATTTGCCAACATACTGCGCCTATTGGGAAGAATAGAGGCAGACACAAGCTTTTTTTCTTCCTAATGGGACTTTCAGTCCAGAACTCCTGTCATGAAATTCATTCCATTGGGTTTCAGTTATGCCAGTTATATCATATTTGTTTTCTTGTATTAGTTCAAATTCTTCTTGTTTATTTATCCTGTTTGGTACATTAGAGACACCAGAGACCATGGGCCATCCCCACTAGCTGCTTATTGAAGTTTCTCCCTTCTCTCTGTTGAGTCCTTGTACCTTTTGCCCCATTTTTTCTATAATAGTTGAAGCATTATTTCCTGATAAACACCTGCCTACAAGAATACAGTCTCCCTCCCCTCTGGTGACTCAGTTTAAAGCCCAGAGCAAGCACTGTTACACTTCTTGCTATTCTGCATCACCACTGCTACTGGAGAGAGCTTCATATTGATTTTGTAGCTCCAAACTCACAAAATGATTCCTAGTCTTTCTACTTTTATGTGTCATTTCTTCCATTGTGTGCTGAGAGTTTGAGAAGTGACTTCCTTCTCAGAGACATCACAGTGTGTTCCTCCTGCAAGATATTCCTGCTCTACTAAGTCCAAGGCATCCTACCTGCACCTCAAGCAGCTGGAACTTCTCTCCTAAGAGGGCAACCAACTTGCACTTGCTGCATGTATAGCATCCATATCCCCAGGCAAGAGCACAAACATATCACAGTTGTGGAAGGAGCTCTCTCATCATCCATTTTAAGGAATATTAAGAAGTGAATAAGGGCCCCTGGTGGCACAGTGTGTTAAAGCGCTGAGCTGCTGAACTTGCGGACCAAAAGGTGCCAGGTTCAAATCCCAGGAGCGGAATGAGCGCCCGCTGTTTAGCCCCAGCTCCTGCCAACCTAGCAGTTCGAAAACATGCAAATGTGAGTAGATCAATAGGTACCGCTCCGGCGGGAAGGTAACAGCGCTCCATGCAGTCATGCCGGCCACATGACCTTGGAGGTGTCTACAGACAATGCCGGCTCTTCGGCTTAGAAATGGAGATGAGCACCAACCCCCAGAGTTGGTCACGACTGGACTTAATGTCAGGGGAAAGTAGTGAATAGATCAGAAATCTGGTCCTCCTCCTCAAATTTCCCTGCTAAACACTCCTGCCGACCTCACCTGTTGGTCTCGCTCTTGCACATCAAGTTCCTGGAACTGGTGCTGTAGCACTATATAGAGAGTTAGTTCCTTCCCCAGCCAAGCTTGTTCTATGCAGATGTCCCTCCTTCCTGAGACTGGTTGCCCGGGCAGATGACCTTAGGCTATGCAAATCCTAACAAGTGTGACAAGCAAGCCTCCACTCAGTTCACACAAACAAACAGCATTCTTCCAACTACACTACAACCATAGCTCTACAAACTTTCCCAAATGATTATCTGAGACAGGAGAGATTTGCCCCAAGAGGCTCAAGCTCACTTTATACCATAATTGCCTCCTTCACTATGAACCCACGTGGGCCTTAAGATCTTCCGGGGAGGCTCTTCTCTCACTCCCATCTCCGTCCCAAACGCAGTTGGTGGGGACAAGGAAAAGGGCCTTCTTAATGGTGGCCCCTCGACTCTGGAGCTCTCTCCCCAAGGAGATCAGCCTGGCACCATCGTGGTCCACCTTCTGTAAAGATTTTTAAAAGTGGATGTTCCGGTGCACATTTGAGTGAATAGCCCTGCCAGTTAGGCAGCTTTTTTACAATTTTTCATTGCACTTTATCTCTACCCCATACCTTTTTAGATTTCCAGTGTCTTGATGAGATCATTCCTCTTGCCCCTATACTTGATCATCCCTGTACTTTCCACGAATCCTACGTAGAGTCCTACACTAGTCACCCTCTGTATATGCTGTACTTGTCACCAGGTTTTTAAGTAATTGTTGTGTTTTATGCTGTTTTTATATTTATTTTGTTTATATTCCACCTGAACATCAGGAAGAACTTCCTCACTGTGAGGGCTGTTCGGCAGTGGAACTCTCTCCCCCGGGCCGTGGTGGAGGCTCCTTCTTTGGATGCTTTTAAGCAGAGGCTGGATGGCCATCTGTCGGGGGTGCTTTGAATGCAATTTCCTGCTTCTTAGCAGGGGGTTGGACTGGATGGCCCATGAGGTCTCTTCCAACTCTACTATTCTATGATTCTATGATTCTATGATATTGTTTTAATTCATGTACTGCGTTTTAACCTATGTTACTGTTGAGCTCATCCCCATGTGAGCCTCCCCGAGTCCCTTCGGGGAGATGGTAGGGGGATACATGAATAAAGATGATGATGATGATGATGATGATGATGATGATGATGATGATGATTCTATCTCTTCCACCACACCCATCCAACCCCCCTTGCTTGCCTCTCCTATTTGCCTCACTCCTGTATGCCTCTATACACAAGAAAGCAATGCTGTTACCAGTCACAAAATAGCAAAGTCCAATCAAAACTTGATATCTGTGGTACAAAAGATCAGTGAAGAATCAGGAACATAATTTATAACATGTCCTAAGCTTTCGAAAGCGAAGCGTCTGGGATATTGTGATAATCATCATGGTATGCAAATAGGCACAGAAGAAGAATAAAATCCAGTCACCTTATTTCTGTAGCACAAGAAAAATCTTGAAAAACCTGCAGAGTCACTAAATTGGCAGGACCCCTCTGTTGGCTGGATTTAATAGATACATTTGATTAAAATAATGAATACTGTTCCTTTGCAGCAGCTAAGATTGACAGATTATTTGTTGGCTTATCTAATTGCCAAGAAACAACTGCAACTTGGGGAGCAAGTGATACTGCCTGAGGAGCTCACCCTGTATTCTATGTACTGTAAGAAGATAGCATCAACCATTGTTCAGATCATCCCATTGCAATAATTAGCCAACACAATACAAATTAGAATGCATGTATATTGCATTCCCTCATGGAAGAAGCCTAAAAGAAGTTTGCCTCCTGTTACAAAAACAACAACATAGGTATTGTAGAAACAGTGTCATTTTTCTTTCTAGGGTAGATCTGGTGCAGTGGAGTAACAAATCCGGTCCAGATTTTACCACCACTTATTCCCACACCTTTCTCAGAATACGCCCAGAATTCTGCTGGTGCTGAAAGATTAGGGTCAACAATAGGAAAGTTCATATGCAACTTAGAGGGGTTCTTCACTGTCATATAATACAATTCCAAACCAGTATATAAAATACTGGTTTGGATGTGCATTGTGTCTATATAGGGTTGTTATTAACCATCTTGGAGGTGGGACAGCAGTTCCATAGCCCAGAATGGGGTAGGATTCCACCCCACCTCCAGCACCCCTTACCTTGATCTGCCAGCCCACCATCTCCTTGTTTCCCCATATGACTGAGCAAAGCATCTTGGGAAGGTCAAGCCCTCTCTCCAGCAAATCAAGGTAAATGCCTGTTTCTGTCTTGGGGAGAGGTTGGGGTCTTGGGGAGTAGGGGAGCAGGGAAGACAGCCACCCCACCACCCTAGACTGACTGAGTCTGAGTAGCGTGCAATGGCTGTGGGGACACAATCCTGGATCACACACAGAAATCCCGGATGGCTGTCCCCACTCCCCCAACAGCAGCAGTTTATCCCAGATTAAATCACATCAGCCTGGGTGCATTGAGTGGACACACAGGCTAATGCGACTCTATGCTGCATTATTTGGCTATAGGCAAATAATGGCTACATTTGGCTATGTAGAAGCACCCTTAAAATACTTATAGCACTAATAAAATCAATAAAATCAAACATGACTTCCCTTCCTGTAGGACAGCAGATCCACTGACTGCCCTGCTTCCCTTCATAGGCTGTGCCAAATGAGCAGAAATCCATTGTACACTACATCATTTCTGATATGCTTATGTTACAAGTATCTAATTTGAACATGGACTTATTTTTGCATATTCATTTCTGCTGGGCATTCTCCAATGATTATATATTATTATTATTATTTCCATGATATCCCCCCAACTCTGCTGGTGCTGCTTATCCAAACAATCATCTCAACGAAGTCTGCTGACACCACTATTACTCTCACTATTACTCCCACATCCATACAGAATATATTCCTGGACTTACTCTGGGTATGTGAAATTGCAGGTAATAGTCACCTGCAATTGAATTTAATTATTGCCAGTGGTAGCATACCATAGAATTATGCTGGAGGACCTAGAAAATGCCTAGAGATTACATTTTGGGGGGACATGGTTACATTAAATTGCAGTTACTAGTCCTGTGGACATTGGGGGAGAAGGGAGGTGTCATACTGTACTACAAATCAACAGTATTTTTTGTTTTAATTTTTAAAATAGACACATTAATGATTCCCTTAATGAACTGATGCCCCCTTCCATGAATTAAAATATATTTGTACATATTTTAGACATTTGTACCAAAGCCAGAATTTTAACTAGATTCCTGCCCTTTTCTACCCAATTATCCCTTCATGAAATGTTTCCAGAATCACAAAAAATTGCTTGCTGTCATCTCCCATGACATTATAATTAATACTGATTGTAGGTCAGCATAGCCATGTGTCCTATGCTGACCTTCAGGTATCTGATTGCAAAACTTGGAAACATTCCTTCCACGTGCAGCAAGGCTGACACTCTTGTTGGCTCCTAGGCATTCTTATATATTTCAAAAGTAAAGGAACTTTCTTCAGTCGCGGGCTAATTAGGATTAAGCTACTTGCACACAAGTTCAGTTTAGCCAATAACATCTCACCAGTTCTAATCATCCAATGAGATTCAGGAGGCACGTTTCTGGTTATACCCGGCCCAAACTCTTGTGATGTTTTCATTCTCTACAAAGATGTGAAATCTATTCTAGCTGGGATTAACAACTATGCTGTCAAACAAATCCTAGAAGACATGTTGCTATTGCCAGATGTCGGTATCCTAAATTTAGACCATCCCAGAGGGGTTGTAGACTGAAGCAGCTGCAAACAAGAACAACAACCCTGAGGCCTTGCTAACAGCAGAAATCCACCCCAACTTTCTATCATCCATGTATCTTCCACCAAAAAAAGATGTCTACCAGACAGAACCAGAACTTTAATAACCTTCCAGAACGCACCTCCCCCACAAATAACATGGCCAATAGCCATGCTGGAAGAAATATTCTGAATGTATTAATCCAAAAAGGTAACTTTTCCAAGCTCTTGCATAGAATGATGGGAATTAAAAGTGCCTCCTTCTCCTGGTCTTGTTGCCCTATCCCAAGTGTAGGAACGATGCCACCTTCCAGATGTTGCTCTTCAAATCCTAGCAGTTTTAGCTACAATAGTGAATGATGAAAAATGCTAAGAGTTTCAATCCAGCAACATCAAAAGGACTGCCTGGTTCCCATCTGTCCTCATTCTTTCTCTTTACGATCGGAGGAAATTGTGTTTGCTCCACATACATAAGTAAACCATACTGGATTGACAACTTTTCTTGTGACTTTTCTCTACACACCACAATGCTAAGTGTGATTAAAAATCATCCTCATTGCCATCATATAATTATTTCATACGCTTTTCTTTATTTCCCAACACAAAAGATTTCATCTCTGGGAACTTGGTAAGCAGACATCTCTTCTATTCATCTTACAGAAGTTGCATTTATCAAACTGTTCCCTTGCACCTTATGAAATCGAATTTCTACTTATTGCTCAAGGGATGGGAGACATCGATCATGTCATATTTCACTTATAAACTAAGTGGTTGAGTTTTAAGTTGTTGCTCAAGTTGTAGCAAGAGGTTTTGTCCAGTGCATAGCAATTAAAATTGGTAATTGCTCCAGCCCTGTTCTTCCCCACTTCATTTCACACTGAGCTGGCTGAAATGAGCTCCCTGTAAGTATCCTCTTATCAAACACTAAGCTTCCTGTAAGTGTCCTCTTATCAAACACTAAGGAAACCTACAGTCCTCTTCAAATATAAGCACAGGGTACAAATCATCTGGCCTTTTCTTCCTCAAAGAGGACTTCCTCCGTCTACTGAGCTTCTGGATGTTTGAATTATAACTCCCATCAGCTCCAGCCACCATAGCCAATAGTCAGGTATACAGCAATACACAACACTGAGAAAGAGGCTGCCTTAGATTCCAGTGAGAGAATTAGCAAGATTTGGTTGCATGTCCCAGAGACACACACAGAAACAGAGAGAGAGAGAAATGCATGTGCTCGTTTTGGCTTTTTTAAAAACAAAAAAAATGGAAATGGAGGATTCTATTTATTGACATGCTTTTAATGTTGCATTTTTCATAACTTTCTTCATGTAGTATTGATATATTATGCATTCATAATATATGCTTGAGAAAAGCTTACAATCAGCCCTCCACATTTGCTGGTTTAACTTTTGCAGTTTGTAAATTTGGGTACTGTTCCATTACCCAGATGGAGGTCACTAGGGGGTACTAAAGAGAGAAGGATTATCCATTTTACGGGGGCGGGGGAGTAGAAGGAGGAAAACCATTTTCCCCATTTTCTCTGGTTATTCCCCCTCCCCTCTTAGCAGGTCATAAACGAGGGTTGTTTCCACGACCGGGACATGAGGGTGGGGAAAATAACAGGAAAACAAAGGGAGATGTTTTTCCTCCTTCAACCCACCCTCCACCCCCATAAAATGGACTATCCTTCTCTCTCTAGCACCCCTAGTGGCCTCCTCCCAGATAATGGAACAGTACATTTGATTAATATGTTCTAAGAATTTCTAGGTACTTCAGCATGGTTTAGAAGTTGGCCATATAATTTCACATTTGTAGATCCTCTAGCATGATTCCATGGTCAATTTGTGGAAGATGGGGAGAAATATAGTTGAGGAGGGAAATAAGAGTTGGAGGTGCAAACAGTGGGGTGTAAAAAGTCAGGGCAGGAGGCAAGGAAAGCTTCAAAGAAAGAGACAGAACAATAACTGCAAAGTAAAAAGGGGAGGTATTTTGAAGGAAGAATATGAGGCAATAAAGAGAGAGAGAAAGGCAAGAGAAGGCAAATGATACAATGAAAGGTCAGACTTTCGGTGGCTCAATGGCGATCGGCATGACACCCTGAGAAACCTCTCAGAGGTTCCAGCGTTGCAAAGTGCACCTACAAGCATTGAGCATTTGGCTGTATGCCCTGCCTACCAGGTCTATGAGCATCAAGTAATCGATGGTTTGTAGGCCCTGCTTGCGAGACCTACAGCCGAGCGCTGAGCATTGAACGCTTGATGCTCGTAGGCTCGGCAGGTTCATAGGCCCGTCATTGTGAAGTGAAAGAATCCAAGGAATGTATACAACCACTTTATTGTGAAAAGCATCAATCTGCAAGAGAATGTAGCTTTCAAAGAGGAATGGGGCAAATATTTTTACCTTTATTGATTTTGCTCTCTTCTTGTTAGGCCTCAAAATCATTTGCTCTTAAGCAAAAATCTTCCTTGTATCAGCACTAGGAAACTTTCCTTCACTTAACAAGGCAGTCTCAAGGAAGAAATGCTAATGCTGGATGCTGTAATAAGATTCTCTGGATCCAATTTGAAAAAGAACTGAAAGACATGTTTGAAAAAAACACCAAAGAATGTTAAAAATACTTTCCATTTCTTCACAGATGAAGTCTTGAAAGACTTAATAAGCAGCTCTCTTTGGACCAACCACACTTTTTCACATACTTGTTAATCCTGAACAAGAGAAGGAGGTATACCCTGGTCTACTCACTTAGTCTCAACTCCCCAAAGCTACAATTAAAACACAACATTTTTTTTCTAGTCTGGCTCAAAGTATAGCAGCATGTCTTTTCTATCCAATATTTGTTTATCTCTCATATACTACATCATTTCAGACAAAGACCTAGCCATGCTAGTCTGGAATATCTGCATGCAAAAGGATCTTGTAGCACCTTCGAGTCTAATTTGGGGAATGAAGTTTGTGTAGCATGAGCTTTGGTAGATTAAGCCTCCTTCTTTAGATGTAGGAAGTAGAGGCAGGAGATAAAGCAAGATGGGAGGAACTGGTCTCAGGGATAATTTTATAATTTCAGACAGTGAGATTGCCAATTAATGTACAGCCCACTTGGAGACAACAGCGGATATTCCATTTGCATGCTGTGCAAATTGAGAAATGCTGTGCAATTGAGAAATGTGTAATGTGGGAAACATGGAGCATTTTTGTTCAATGCTTGAAAATCTGGGCTGGTGGAAGGCAGTTTGGAACATCAGTGTGTACTCAAATTGCTCCTCACTCCCTGTAGTTGAAATAAATAATGCAAACAGTGCTTATGATAGGAATACCTAGAGATTTCAGAGGTCCGTGTATGCAGATTTATAATTAGATATGTGCAAGAATTACATTGTGTAAGCATGTTGTGAAACAAAGCAAACTCACATTTTTAAAAATGAAAAACATTCACATATGGAAACTATGCCTGAGATGTCCTTTACCTGGGGCACCATTTGGCCAAGAATAGGACCAACAAGTCAAAACAGGATACTAGGCTGAATTGAGTTGGCTCTCTGTATCCATCAATTCAACATCCATATTTTGAAAATATCCCCCCCCAAAAAAAATCTAAAAAGTAAAGCTTGGTTTTGCCATTTTATATAAGGGACACCATTTTATTATGACATTGTATGCAGTGGGACTTAAGCATACAAATATGTTGGTATCCATAGGGGTCCTGAAACTAAACTCCAGTGGGTACCAAAGGCCCACTTTGTATTTAATTTATTTTAAGATTTTTAAAAAACTATTATTTCACTCAAACATGAATTTTAAGACAGTACACAAAACATCCGAGCATGATTAAAAATTATCAAGCCTGAACAGGACAATAACATGGTAAATCCAACTGAAAATACAATAATTTATAACGGCAGACAGAACATTGGGTAGAAAGCTTGCCTTATGTTCCTCTGATGTAGTACTACTTTCCCAGCAATTACCCTGCTTCTTTCTGAAATAATGGACCTCCCTTGTATTAATCCATTAATAACCTGATAATACATAGGCCTACTTTCCCCCTGTCAGGGTCATTCTGCCACAGGAATGAGCACTAAGCCCACAGCTATAAATTAAATTAAAACCAGAAGATACAACAATCCTCACAGGAGAGTGCAAACCAATAATAGCAGGAAATATGGTGATTGTGGGTTTTTCAATTTTCTTTTTAATTATTGTGAAACCTGGTCATGAAAACCTTTTGGATGACTTCAGAAATTATCATTTTAGAAAGGATGCATGCTTTGTGGACCCCTGGCTCAGTTTGGAACTGTTAGAGCTCGGAAAATCTACATCAAAAACATGGTGAATGTGGGGAAATTCACCAGTTTCCCCACAAAAAAATCCAGCAATTATTTTTAAGAACATGAAGAACCTAAATGCTCTAAAGATCTTATCTTGGAAACAAATCAGTGTTAGCCCTGGTTAGTACTTGGATGAGTGATTGCCAAAGAATACCAGGTGCAAAAGGCTTTATTTCTAAGGAAAGAACTGACAAAACCACAGCTGAGTTTTCCTTGACTGGGACTCCTTCTACACATAAAATTCAGATTATCTGCTTTGAACTAGATTATATGGTGGCTCAGTGGGTTAAACCACTGAGCTGCTGAATTTGCTGACTGAAAGGTTGCAGGTTTGAATCTGGGGAGCGGAGTGAGCTCCTGCTGTCAGCTCCAGCTTCTGCCAACCTAGCAGTTTGAAAACATGTAAATGTGAGTAGATCAATAGGTACCGCTCCGGCGGGAAGGTAACTGCACTCCATTCAGTCATGCCGGCCACATAACCTTGGAGATGTCTATGGACAACGCTGGCTTTTCGGCTTAGAAATGGAGATGAGCATCAACCCCAGAGTTGGACACAATTAGACTTAATGTCAGGGGAAAACCTTTACCTTAACTTTGACTCATATAATCCAGTTCAAAGCAGATAATGTGGATTATTTGCTTTAATAATCTGGATTATATGGCAGTATAGGAGGGACCTTAAAAAAACTCTATGAAATTTCCCCAAACCCCCAAACCCCCCAATCCCAGCCATTGGTTTTGGTGGATGCAGAATTTTGAGAAAGTGTCATCTAAAACATTTTCTGGGTGTTATTGTTTGTGATAAAGATGTTTACTTCTACTAATACATTTTAGGCTTTGATCCAAGATCGATCCATTTTTACCAATGGAACTATGTGAGGAGGAGTCTTGAAACCACTACTGAAAGAAAGTTGTACATAATGCCTACTTTCAAGTAATGCAATATTTGAGTGTAACCTATTATACTTCTTCTTAAACTATGTGTCCTGGCTCCTGAGATCATTGCTGGGATCACAAAAAAATGATAATAGTAAAAGGTTTCTGAACACTACCCATTTATACAAATCTGTTAGCAAAAGATTTGTGTAAATGAGTGGACTTTGCAGAAAATGTTTCAGCTGTAGTTCACAAAAAGGAAAATCAGCCTGTTTAGCAAGCCTTGCAAATGTTGATTTATTTCCTGCAAATGTTTGTTTATTATACCTATTTAATATACTTATTTCGCTGGGGCCATGTAAAATTTCTCAGGCAGAAAAGGACTGCAAATGGGAAAGGTTTAAGAAGCCCTAATCTAGAGAATATTACACACACATTGATATATGAAGAATTGTCATATTTACAGCAGCCTTGCCAATTAAATATGCCAGCAAGGACAGCTGGTGGCTTCCTTTTCAATTAAGTCACTTCATATGCTAAACTTAACTTTAAACTTAACTCTATTCTGCCTTGGTCAGACCACACCTTGAATGTTGTGTCCAATTCTGGGCACTGTAATTGAAGGAAGATGTTGACAAGCTAGAAGGTGTCCAGAGGAGGGCTAAAATGATCAAGGGTCCGGAGAACAAGCCCTATGAGGAGCAGCTGAAAGAGCTGGGCATGTTTAGCCTGCAGAAGAGAGGGCTGAGAGGAGACATGATGAAGGCCATGTATCAATATGTGAGGAGAAGTCATAGGGAAGAGGAAGCAAGCTTGTTTTCTGCTGCCCGGAGACTAGGACGCGGAACAAAGACTTCAAACTACAGTAAATGAGATGCCACCTGAACATAGGAAGAACTTCCTCACTGTGAGAGCTGTTCAGCACTGGAACTCTCTGCCCTGGAGTGTGGTGGAGGCTCCTTCTTTGGAGGCTTTTAAGCAGAGGCTGGATGGCCATCTGTCGGTGGTGCTTTGAATGTGATTTTCCTGCTTCTTTGCAGGGATGGTCTGTGAGATCTCTACCAATTCTATGATTCTATGATTCTAAAGAAACTATCTAAAGTGCTAAATTGTATGGACAAACCAACCCAAATCCAGCATGAATTCACCCAACACTGGTATGAAAACCATCAACCACCACTGTATGCCAATAGTGAGGGATACATGGCCCTCCGCATCATTTCAAACTGCAACTCCCATCAGTCTTAGCTCGCACAGTAAATGCTGGGAGATGATGAGAAATGCAGACCAGTCACATCTAGCGTGCCACACATTCTCTATCACTGGTTATATGCCCTCCTTATTTTTGACTTACCGTTGATGTTCAATACAGGCTTTGCAGGTCTGTAAATACCATAGAAAATTGCAAAACCCATTTATGAAAGGCAGCAGTGATATGTGTTCACACTGTGAGTAATCTTTTCCCTTTCATGCCAGCTTTGAATTTACTAAGCTCTGCTAAGTAAAGAGATCTATACCATGATGCATAAAAGGCTTCATGCTGCGTTGGTCCTACCATTAGGCTGGCATCCAGATGTAATTGAACTATCACTCACACCATCCTTCATCATTGGGCAGCCTGCCTGGTGCTGGTGGTAACTAGATTCCACAGCATTGGGATGGCAGAAATCAAGCAGTGTAAGGAAACTTCTGCATGGCATTCATTCTGTCATACATCACTTCAAAGCAGCCTCAGGTAAAATTAAAATTGCTGTCCTGTCCTGATGTTTTGATATTCCAATGTGCTGTTTTTGCATGTGGGATGGGCAGAAAACACCATCTATTCATTAATCTCAGGAGAGCAAAATATCATGATCACTTTTGGCCTGTTTTCACGTTCATTATTTCAATAACTATGTTTAACACATAGTTATTGAAACACTTTCAAACTGTGAAGAAGAAAAAGGCACCTTTTAACTTTTAAAAGGCATCTTTATTATTATCCTAATTTTACCGTTGGGCTAGAACTGCGTTTTTCTACCTCTCCTACCAAAAGTGTGGGAATTTCCTGACTCGTTCTTTTATAGCAAGGTTGGAAATCAACTGACCCTCCAGGTGATGTTGGACAGCATCTCCAAGCAGCCCTAGCCAACAAACCCAATGATAAGGACTACTAAAGGTATAGGAGCCCCTGATGGTGCTGAGCTGTTGAATTTGCTGACCAAATGGTTGGTGGTTCGAATCCGGGGAGCGGAGTGAGCTCCCCCGCAGTCAGCTCCATAAGGACTACTGAGATCTGCAGTCAAGCCATACATGGAGAAGGGGTCCCCAAACCAAGGCCCATGGGCCGGATGCAGTCCTCCCATGCAAAGTCATTTACCCATGCAAAGTGGTGATTGTGGTCTTGACTGTGCACAGGGTTAGTTTTCCCCCAATTTCAAATGGAGTCATACTCTACCATTTGCTTGATCATGGGCTGCCTATGATGCTATTCCTAATATCACATACTAAGCTGAACAAACTAAAGCAACAGGGCAGTTTCAAAGTCACTAACCCACCAGCAAACAAATACTATGATTACTTGCCAACAATGTTCTAGAGATAAAAATCTTACACAGAAAATGATATTCTCAAAATATTAGAGTAAGGAGTATGAATTGCATAATACTATCCAAAGGATACTCAAAAACATGCAAGCTTTGTAGTCTAGTTACTGAAAACTGAACAATATTTTTAACTCTCGTAGAGCCCTTCCACACAACCATATAACCCAGAATATCAAGGCAGAAAATTCCACAATATCTGCTTTGAACTGGGTTATCTGAGTCCACACTGCCATATATTCCAGTTCAAAGAAGATAATGTGGGATTTAATGCAGATGTGTGGAAGCGGCCCCAGCCACTCTTTCTTTCCCAAACATTGGTCTTCCAGGGGCTTTGGACTTCGACTTCCAAAATCTCTTATCATTGGCCAAAGCATCTGAGATTTCTGGAAGTTAACCCCTGGAAAACCGGAGTTTGGGAAACACTGCTCTAAAGAATTGAATTGTTGCAAGTACAGTAATATTACCTCTTTGCTTCAGACACAGCAATAATATGTGGCACAAATGTGTAATCTTATGTATTCCAGAATTACGGTATCAAGATATTCAGCAAATGCAAGGCTGGATAATCCAGACTGAGGTGAGCAGTTTTGATTTTCTTTCCATGAGACTCTACAGAACCTCTTGGACTCACCTAAAAAAGCAAAATAAAGGAAGGAAAACCATCCCAGAAGTATTTCAAATCCAACTTCTGATCTTGAAAAACAGAAATATTGAAACAGTGCAAAAAGGCCCATCTATGTTCAAAAGATGAACCACAACTCCTGGAGGATTCAAAAAGATGTCATTCATCTTTGGTTTTTCTGTTTTTCTTTTGAGGAAAAGGGATGGTTCAAGGAGATGGACTCTCAGGAAAACAGCCTGAGGGCACCACAAGTAAGTTCGGAAATTAACACCTTGAGTAATAATGTATCATGTTTAATTGATTCACAAATGAAGTTGACCAGAAACTTTCCTTCTGTCAGGATGTGCTTTAGATTTCAAATCTTTAAGAGTATTCAGATTCAGTCCACCTTGGTAGACTCCTGCTTCAGTTCTGGTGTCTCTTGAATTATCCTGATTGAGTTTTGAAACCAGAGTTTGCCCAAATCCCAAGCACTCTCCCAACAGTGTGTCTCCAAAAATGGACACAAACATACATACCGACCCTCAAAAATTCCTGTGTCTGTCTGAAATGTTGACACATGTAATCTGTTCTTAAGGAGAGTTCTTGGAACTGTAGACCAAAAAAGCAATTTTTCCAAAGTATTTTTAAAAAGCACACATCATGCACTGTACATCTTGCACTGATTTCCAGGTAACATGGAAAGGATCATGCTACATAGGAGTCCCCAAATTAAAGAACATCTTTTGCATCAGCTATACACCTCAGGCAGAGAACAGTAAACTGACATATTTTCAGTTAAATACGTACTCCAAGTTACTGAATTATACATTTTTTATTAGCCAGGTGCAACTCAGTCCCTTCTGTTACAAAAAAAAAGCGCAGGATTGGGCCAGGCCTAGTCTCCAATGTGTTGTTGATTAGCACACAACATTGTGTGCACTAGAGACTAAATTACTTTAGGTCCTTGATGACATATCTCAAATTGTCAGTTTAAATGAAAGAACAACAGTGCTATTTCATTAACTAAAATGAGAACTTTTCATCAGTTTGACAGAAATCGCTGGTGGTTGTTCTTTACAAGTAAAAACTTTCATATGACTTCATCACATGGGATAAGTAAAATGTTTGAGATCATTGATTTCCCCTCAAGCTTCGTAATGCCTCATTTGGAAATTAAACGATGATTTTCCTACCCGCATCCCACCTCTTTTTCTTCGCCTTCTTTAAGATTTATCTGTTTGATTTGCCATCACACGGTAAAGACTTGTTTCCTCCCACTGTCTCTCCCGCATTTTATTTTATTTAACTTCTCTCTTTGTAATATCGGAAGTTCAACTTACAGCCCAAAAAACTCACAACAACATATAGAGGGGTTATTATTACAGTTGCAGAATTGAGAACAGGAGGAGGAGGGAAATGAAGCTTTGAAAGAAGCTCTCTTATGTCTCTCTCTGCTAGCTTTTTTGATAGACAAAACAAAATCCGAAGGCACAGCAGGAGTTTCAGAGAGGCAATTGATAAAATAGTAGGTAAGAGTTCAAAAGGACTTTTATGACCTGAAGGGAGATAACACAGGAAGAGGGGAGAATGTTGAAAGAGGGAAGTTGCTAGATAGGAGGTTACAGAGACACTAGAAGAAGCATAGAATTTGCATATTTTGCTATGTTTTTCTTCTGAATGTTTTGAATATTTTTGAATGTTTGCTATACCTCTTCAGTCCCAAAATGTTAATGGCAGAAGAAAGAATTCAATACTACCCATCTTGGCTCCTCCCTCATTGTTATGTTTAGAAATGGGCAACAGAGAATTCCCATCACATGTTTGTCATGAGATGGGTTAGTGAAATGATTTATAGTTTCCAAATCACCATTCCCTAAACTGCTGCAAGCTGGACAGCAAGTGTCTCAGAAGCAATCAAAATACAGCAGAGTCCTTTCACAGCACAAACATGCAGAGTCCAACTGCCAGCATCTGACCTTATCTACACACTGTTTAGTAAACTCACAGATTCAGGTTTTCATCCAAAATATCTGGAGGCTTTAATCTTCACCATTGCAATATAGACAAATATACAAACAGGATACCCAGATCCACTTTCAGGTTTGCCCTTACAAAGAAACAGATCTTCAGATCCTCATAGAGTCACACACAAAATACCCACGAGTCTTGCAGGAGAGAAAATGGTAGAACCTTTCTTCCCTCTTATATTTCCACCTGCTGATAGGTCATCAGTGAGGGAAATTGGCAGAGCTAACCCCTTTGCAATACATCTCACATGGTTATAACTCAGCCATCACCACATCCCCTTTGGTATTGCATCATGACATTCACAGTCATCACACAAGTGCTATCAGTATTCCACATGTTCATCAAACAGTATTTTTACACGATTAAAATGCTGTGATGTGTCTATCTAACAGTCTATCTAACTGGGCATTTTTATACATCTTTATGTGGGGAATTGAAGAATAAGTAACTAGTCAACTGGCTTAGTAATCATCAGGAAAACCCATACTTTACAAATGGCAAGATACCCTTTGGGGGAGATACTCTGTTTCCCCAAAAATAAGACATAAAATAAGCCGTAGCAGAATTTCTAAGCATTTGCGCAAAATAAGCCATACCCCAAAAATAAGACATAGTGATACACATGGCTATGCAGCGTACAAGGCCGGCTCCCCCTGTCAGATCCCAATCATTCTGTGTGTGCTGCAAGCTGAGACATAGAAGGAGACATTGAAAGTGAAATTGAAAGTCTATTCAGTGAAGTGAGGAGCAGGACACTCTGCTTTAGGAATTGTGTGTCCTCAGGAGGAAGAAGTAAAGCTGTGACTGCTGTTTTACTCAGCATTGTGGGTCTCCCAGCACTGACCAGCAACAGTCTGTGGGTCTCTCTCACCCCACACAAACACCAGGGGATAGATAGGGGGAAAGCTTCAGCAAGCAGTCTGCTACTGAACCCAGAGAGTTCATCCCATAAATGCATATTGTTGTACCAGACTTAATAAAATTAAGACAGCCCCTGAAAATATGCCATAGTGTGTCTTCTTGAGGACATAAGACAATGTCTTATTTTTGGGGAAACATGGCAAAGTGGAGAATAATAATAATAATAATAATAATAATAATAATAATAATAATAATAATTGAACTTCAAAGACTCTGGCAGAAACCAGTGCAGGTGGTCCCGGTGGTGATGGGCACATTGGGTGCCGTGCCAAAAGATCTCAGCCGGCATTTGGAAACAATAGACATTGACAAAATCACAATCTGCCAACTGCAAAAGGCCACCCTACTGGGATCTGCACGCATCATCCGAAAATACATCACACAGTCCTAGACACTTGGGAAGTGTTCGACTTGTGATTTTGTGATATGAAATCCAGCATATCTATCTTGTTTGCTGTGTCATAATAATAATAATAATAATAATAATAATAATAATAATAATAATAATAATATTCCTCTACTCTACATTTGAAGCATGTGTCATGTGAACACCACCATTGGTTGCAATTTCTTAAGTGTGTAGAAACATCATTTTTACTGCATGTGATAAAGTCCATAGATAAAACAGATCGACAGCTCTCTTACAAATACATGAGAACTTGCCAGGATATTTCAAAGCCAGTCTCCTGAGGTTTTTTATTACATTCATATAACTCATTTTTCACCCTTTCCTCTGAATAACAATTTGCTTCTTCCCATTTTTCTTCTACATCCTTTCAGTCATGAAGTTTATGCAAAAAAAAAAAAACCTTGTGTGCTTATTGAGGAATCTGAAATATTCCAAAAGAGATTAACATTTATATGTTTTTATTATCTGGCTATTTTATTACCATAGGATCATTTAGAAACTGTTGCAATGCGCAGCATAAAAAGGAGAGTGAGAGGAAAAATCTGATGGCATCTTTAGAACTGTTTTATTTTAGCATAAGCTATTATAGATTGGGAGTGGGCCAATGTGATTTTGAAGCTTCAGTTATCATTGAGTTGCGGTCACTTGGGGAAACACATACTGTTAAAATCATTGTTCTTGTACTACAGCTCAATGTGGGCCAGAGTGCAAATTGTGGACTGCATGTAACCCCTAGCAAATCATATGAGTGCCTTAGATATTAGGCTTGTGCAAAAGAAATCATAAAGCATCGTAAGTCAGATGAGTTTCATACAATTCGTACTTATGACTATGTTTATGAAGCACAGGAATCCCCCCCCAAAAAAGTAAGAATTGAAACTTACCCCATACCTTTTCATTTTAGTTTTGTAAATCTCTGAAGGTTCCCAAAGTCAGTTTCATATTCAGTGCAAGCAAGTAAAGCAAAGCCAAAAAGGCTCCCATTCCTCTGTAAGTTAGTGGCCTCTTGCCATTAAGAAAGGTAAAAAAGGGAGAAAGCAGAGTTTCCTGGAAAGAAGCACAAAACTCTGGGAAATGTAGTTTGGGCAGGCAAGGAGCCCTATGCCAGAAAATTCAAAAGCCCCTGCTCTAAACTACATTTCCCAGAATGCATCAGCATCAGAAAGCACCGATCAGGATAGGGGAGAGCGAAATTTGCTCCTCCATAGCCAGACAGAGTTCTAATAAATTGATGGCTAATATCCTACACTATATTTTTTGTTCCTGGGTTATAAATGTCATTTCCTAATTGGTTCAATCATAGAACCATTGAAAACTTTGTCTTTGCAGAAGGGAAATTGTGCTATAGCACAATAGTTTTTCAATGAATATCTCATCATCGAGTCTCAACCAATTCAACGTAGTCTCTGCCACACAAACAAAGTTTCTGGAGAAGAACAACTACTTACAAAGTAAGAACTACACCATTAAACATGAAACACCTTCAAACTAGGAAGATATTTTCTTTATTATTAAAAAATGTTGTTTATAAAAACTTTGAAAATTTCCCAAAACTCTATGGATAAGTAAAATGTTCTGAAATTTGGTAGACTAGCAGTGGTAAATGTGTTCTACCATCATAGCAAGCTTCACCACAATAGATGTAAAAATGAGAGAGAAAAGAGCCCCTGAATTTTCTCCAACTATGATCATTATGTGTAATTACGATAACGAAAAAGTAACAAAATATCGTTACTCTTGTTATAGTAATACATTTTTCACTAATGATACTTCAGAAACACTTTAGAAATGAAACGCCAGCGCCCCCATTTTTTAATGACTCTTGAAACATTTTTATTGATAACACATGTCTACTAGATATATTAGAGCCACTCATAAAACAGTTATTAAGCCAAAAAAAATTAACACCAAGTGAAAATTATTCATGTTGACTCTTTCACTTATATTTGAGATTATTATGCTTAAGAATAGACAGAGCCATTTACCGTGTTTCCCCAAAAATAAGACAGTGTCTTCTATTAATTTTTGCTCCCAAAGATGCACTAGGTCTTATTTTCAGGGGATGTCTTATTTTTCCATGGAAAATAATCCATATTTATTGTTGAACAAAAAAAATGAACATTTATTATATTCTGTAGTTGTCATCATAAACCAGCATAACCAGACAAACTGAATCCTTTCAAGAATTTCTTGTTACTACCATTATTTCCATGTAAAACAATATATGGTACGTATATTTACCAATCCTGCATGCTCTGGCGTTCTGTTTGGTGGGCATGCTTCCAAACAAAAACCTTGTAAGGCTTAACTTCAGGGGATGCCTTATATTTAGCAATTCAGCAAAACCTCTACTAAATCTTATTTTCAGGGGATGTCTTATTTTTGGGTAAACAGGGTACTTGATGCTTGGAGAAAACTCTCTGGAAACAAATGCTGAAGCAGCATATGTATGTTTTAAATTTCTAAGAGCTTAATAATTTTGTAGCTTCTAAAATGTTCCTTGGTTGAAGATATTTTTTTCCTTCAACATTGACTTTTTCACATCAGGTTACAGCCTGAACAGTTTGACTGGAACAATTGGTCTCGCTGGGAGGTTGGAGAGGACTATTGTTGTCCACTGTTATCTCTTAAAACTCTGCCCTATACTCTTTAATAATCTGCTACAAGGGTTAAGAAAAGCAGAACGTTTCTGCTTTGTAACTGAAAGTTTCATAACAGAACGTTGCCTACGCTGGGGTCTACCATCTCGTTTCAATAGGATAATTAATCTAGGACCTCATCACATTAGGAAACTTCCAGTCACATGTTGCAAGCCTACTTCTGCACGATGGTCTCCTGCACTTTCATTCAAAAAATGTGCATTATTCGGAGCTGACAATCTACCAGCTCCAGCCATCTGTATGCACCTAGAGTCTGGGTTGTAGCCTTCTTCATTTCAAAGGAATTAACCATAGTACTGAACCTCATCCTCCAAATATGTTCAGAGCTTCATGTAGCTTCTTCAGAATTCAGACTGAAACTCTGACATGAATTCATTACTCCACTGGCATAGAAGATATCAGCTGCCATTGACTGCTTAGTAATTCTTCTAGCAATAGATTTTGGATTAGTTTCTTTTTTTTAACCTACCAGTTAAAGCTGACATTTGTGTAGCTATTCAGAACTTGGTGAAAGCTTGCAATTACTCACAACTGTTACATCCTGTTTTTCCAGGGTTGGGAATGCATGGCCCTTTTCATATTTATAGACTACAATTCCTATCACGATCAACAATCTTCCAAATATTGGAAGGGTGATAAAATATTAAGCATTAAAAATTGGAAGGATAAATTGTAGGATTAAGCACAGATGGCCAAGATTTCTAGCAATTTGAGATATGAAAGTCCTGAAACTTCTGAAAGAAACTGGAAGCTGGCCTTAGCATACTTGATGGGAGATCTTAAGAAATAAAAACAAGAGGAATTTATTGAGCTAGAAGTACAGAGGGTTAAATTAAATGTACACAAACTCCACGAGATTCAGTGACGGAAGCCAAGATGGTGGGTAGCATGGAGGGTGGGCTGTGCGGTTACAGTACTGTGGGTGGTGGATTGTCTATGTATGTGTATATATTTGTAATGTACATTGTGGGAGTATTACAATTTTAAAATAAAATTTTTAAAAAACAATCTTGATGATAGCTAACAGGAGTTCTAATCCAACCACATCTGCTGTATACTGACCAGCTGTGTCATGTGAGGTAAAGGGGTCAGTTTATAACTGAGGTGGGATCTTCACATTGGAATTGTTTTTTATTCCATGTAACTCTAAACAATATAGAAAAGAACTAAAAATCAGAGACACATGAAGAGGACAGAATGCTCTTACCTGTGAGAGAAGGAGATGGTAATGAGATATCCAAGCAAAGTAAGCACGACAATCATAGGGTTCAAAAAGTTACTTTCTAGACTACAGCCTCCAGTTTCCCATCTGGGAATTCTGAGGATGATTGTCCAAAGGGTAGTGTTCCCACTTCCTGGGTCATTGCCAATTTCTGCATTGGGTAAAACACAAGGTTTATGGGAATAATCTATTTGTGCATGCCACCAACACTTGGGTCAAATGTGCACAAAGGTTATCTCTGTTCTTCAGAGTGGCATTTTTTTCCAAACCTTTTTTCTCCTCCTACATTTTCTGAACAAGTAGCAGAGACCGAAGAGTCCTTCCCTGAAATGTAACCCCAAAAATTGAATCTTGAAATATAAATATTTTTATAGTTGTTGGTAATGCTATCCTCTGGACCACTTAGGCAAGAAGCATGGCACATTATGGCTTAACTAAAGATTCAATCAGTCCTTTATAGAATTTGGCTGGGATAATCGCTCACATTTTTCATATGGACGAATACTATTCCTTGTTAGCAATTGAAGCACAACCAGCCTCTTCATGAGTCTAATGCACACAAATGGCTAAAACAGTGATTTCTGCATTAACGTTTGAGCATTATATTTATTATCTCCACCAGCTAATGATTCTCGGCTCTGTTTTATATGTTTATTTCCCTTTAAATATGCTTTCAGAAACCTGCAAATGCCTTGCTTTCTGTTAAGTCATGGTAATATCAGTTTCCTTGTCTCTTGCTATGTTCATAATGAATGGGTTATATTATCACTTATGGACTGAGTATCACACATTTAGAATGCAGAACTATTTTATCTCTTGTTCCTGTACTTGATCATAATTTTAAATTTTGAGATCTTCGTTAAGGAAAAATACCCTAGACCTATCTTTGAACTGAACTAAGTCGCTAAACCTTTCAACTCACTGAAACTTCCCTAATGTTTAAATGCTGCATTTGAAGCTGAGAAAAATATAATAAGATACTTTGTCATGTCAGATCAGCCTCAAGATAAGTGGTCAGTGAAGAATCATCCTTAATTTTATTTTGCAAAAATGTGTGCTACATGCATTTAAAATGCAGACACAAATGCTCCTTGACAAGAATTACAATTCTATCCAATGATAGTGGGAGTGGTGGTTTCCACTTAACAATACTTGCTCCAAAGGAGCCTACAATAAAAAAAAACCTGGAATGCTGTGGTGGATAATAAACAGCAAATAACTAGCAAATAAATGGGTCCTAGCTACTCTAACCCCGTCTCTTCTAAGGGTTCAAAGTGAGGGAGAAATCACCAAGCACTACATATCTCTCCTGACACACAGCACACACAAAACACACAGCACACACCAAGAAGCTCTAAGATGTAAAAGTAGTAGTCAAAGACAAAAGGCATGCACTTGCAAAGTATCCATTCTACACAACCAATTAAAATGAGAGCAGAAACAGAGAGGAGAGAAGAAATAGATACATTCCAACAGTCATTCTGGAGACAGGTGGGAAGGAATTTCCCTCAGCCTATTCTAAGCTAATTAACTTCTCCTCATTGAGGACTAGAGACTTGAGCCGTGTGGGGTTGAACTCCAACAGAACCTAGGGTTATTCACTGAAGCAAAAATGTGAAGATGCAAGATATGTGCCATATTCCAGAAATAGTTGCATAGTTACTTCTGGCTGCCAAACCAGAAGTACTTGTCATGGTTTGCAAAGGCACTGTGCTGTGTGTGTTAACTGGAAAACGAAGAGCATGAAGCCGATTGGCTGAGCCAGCAAAGACCTGGGGATTAATTTGATACTGTTTCTGTTCTTCTGCTGCAAAACCTGTTTGGACAAGTTTTCAGTGCTGAGTATAGCTGGTGAAGAAAGCAGTGTACTCAGAGAGGCCTTGCTATTTTGAGACAAGTTAAAGAAACCAATCAAATAACTAGAATTCCTTTTTCTTCATAACAATCCCTATACACAAAACATCTAAATATTGTATTTTTGTCTCTCATACACACCAGCAACACAAGAGACAACTGAAAAACTCTTCAAATGGCACATGTGGGATCTATCCTTGTTAAGTTTGCAAAGCACCTATAAAACTGAGTCAGGACAGTTGTGCTGTTGCTTTTAGGAGACATAAGGCATCTCTAAAACTCTTCTGTGTTTAACAGCTATTTATTACAGGAGGACAGATGTGGGGAGGGGATAGAAATGATGTTAGCTGATGTACAGCAAAAGATTCCCTTGCTGTCTGTATGCCAGGAACCATCTGCTGTTTTGAAAATACACTGTTTGTACAGTAAGTTAAGATTTAAAGTTCCTGAAAGAGTTATAAAGGGATAAGAAAACAAGACTTCCTGTTCATCCTCCAAATAACTTGGGTTTTAAGTACATGATAGATTTGTTGTGAAAAGGGTTCTGCTCCAGAAATTTGTCCTAACACATTTTATTTACTATCTCTTCCTGACAAGCCGAAGATTAGTACACAAGTATCGTGTCTTATGACATAGGTCACCTTTCTCTCCCTTTCCCTCCACCTCCACTCTACTCTGACTTCTTTTTATAAATGATAGCCTTGGATATAAGAGACTGCAAGCCACTGAAATGGTGCCTTAAACTAGGCCAGCAATTAAACAGCAAGAGACAGGGAGCAAACAATGGGAACAAGATGACCTGGCTAGTCTTTAAGGTATCTATATGATAGGTTAGGTAAAGGTTTTCCCCGACGTTAAGTCCAGTTGTGACTGACTCTGGGGGTTGGTGCTCATCTCCATTTCTAAGCCAAAGAGCCGGTGTTGTCCGTAGACACCTCCAAGGTCATGTGGCCGGCATGACTGCATGGAGCGTTGTTACCTTCCTGCCAGAGCAGTACCTATTGATCTACTCACATTGGCATGTTTTCGAAATGCTAGGTTGGCAGAAGCTGGAGCTAACAGCGGCCACTCACGCCGTTCCCGGGGTTTGAACCTGGGACCTTTCGGTCTGCAAGTTCAGCAGCTCAGTGCTTTAACACACTTCGCCATCGGGGCTCCTCTATATGGTAAATAGTGGTAAAGTTGAGAGGAAGTAAATTGAAAGTTGTTGTTGTTTCAAAGGCAGGATGGGCATCTGTTGAGAGTGGTTTCACTATGCTTTTCCTGCTCAGCAGAATAAAGAGGGTTGGGCTCCCCCTTTGCACAATCACTTACCGAAAAGTAACAATTCCTTAAATTTGTTATAGTAATAAAACCAACACAATATTTTAGAATCACTTAAGAATAAAATTGTCCACTCCCCCTAATTTTGTAATGAGTATTAAAACATTTTTTTCGTAGATTGCACAAGCCTAGTAAATACTAGTGCTAGTGTTAGCATAAATAATGGATACAGAAGTATGGCACCTCTCTTCAGTAGCGTAATTGCATTGCTTCACCAGTCCATGATCTTGCAATCATATTTCTGCACACTTTCATAACCATATTTTCTTGCAGTACAACCATTTCTTTATTTTATATGATTGTTTTTAATTTTGAGTGTAATTACACAATTTTTGTATCAAAAAGAAAAGAGAAACAGACAGTTTGGTAATAGCAAGGAGGAGTGGGATCAGGAGGAAACTAAGAGAATCCCACCCGAACATCACACTACTGCTAGAACGCCAGCACAGAAGCAGAAATAACTAATCCCACCAAGGTAGGGGAAGGAAAACTAGTGGGATAGGGAGCTACTGATAAGATATTGATGGGCTTTTTGGTGACTGCTCCCAGACTCTGGACCGCCTCCCTAGAGAAATTAGGATGGCTCCATTCCTTTTTCAGGCAGGTAAAAATGTATCTCTGCCATCAGGTATTTAGGGAATTATATGGGACAGGTTGCTGGGGATGGTGTGAGTGGGATTTCGTCTGTGTAGTTTTAAATGTATTTACATTTTTAAGTTTCATGACACATATTTAATACACTGGCTCCATTTTTAACATGTATTGTATCATACTTGTTGTTAGCCACCTGGAGTCCCAATGTTTGGGGAAAGGCAGGATAAAAAATAAAGTAAATAAATAAGGATGGGAGACTTTTTGGGGGGGGGGCAAACATGGTGTTGTGTGGTACGTCCAGCTGCAATGCCAGTTCGCTTGCTTCATGTGGTAGAGTCCTTTGTCTCTGAGTCTATCCACTTCTTTGGTGATCCCTCATTGTCCGAGTATGATGGCCTTTCAAGTGTAGTGTCTTGGCGGTGGATATGCAGGTGACTGTGGAGCCCTATTCTTGATCCACATGTTCTTCCACAGTGAGGGCATCGGATTCCAGATGGAAGGCGGTCCCGGTCAGGGTTGGCTTGATGCACCTTCCTCTTGGCACATTTCTTCCTTTTGCCATTCATTCGTGCCTCTTCAAATTCCACAGCATTGCTGATCACAGCTGACCTCCAGTTAGAACGCTCAAGAGCCAGGACTTCCCAGTTCTCGGTGTCTATGCCACAGTTTTTAAGGTTAACTTTAAGCCCATCTTTGAATCTCTTTTCCTGTCCCACAACATTCGGTTTTCTGTTCTTGAGTTGGGAGTATAGTAACTGCTTTGGGAGACAGTGATCAGGCATTCAGACAACGTTGCCAGTCCAGCAGAGTTGATGGCATAGAAGCATCGTTTCAATGCTGGTGGTCTTTGCTTCTTCCAGCATGCTGCCATCTGTCCACCTGTCTTCCCAAGAGATTTGCAGAATTTTTTGGAGGCAATTTATTTATTTATTTTATTTACAGTATTTATATTCCGCCCTTCTCACCCCGAAGGGGACTCAGGGCGGATTACAATGAACACATATATGGCAAACATTCAATGCCGACAGACAAACAACATACATTAGACAGACTCAGAGGCATTTTTAACATTTTTTCAGCTTCACGATTCCGGCCACAGGGGGAGCTGTTGCTTCACCGTCCAGTAGTGGCTGTACTTCCTCATTCCTTTCCTCGTGTTTTGCTGGCAGTTTTATGGTGTTGTAAATTAGTCTCCCGCATAAAGCGTCCCTACATTTCCCTAATTGACAGGTGCAACTGTTTTTCGGGGCTGCATAGGTCAACAGCAAGCCGGGGCCATTAATGGTCGGGGGCTTAACCCGACCCGGGCTTCGAACTCATGACCTCTCGGTCAGTAGTGATTTATAGCAGCTGGTTACTAGCCAGCTGCGCCACAGCCCAGCCCCATGCTGATGAAATCATTCCAGGAATTGAGTGTGACATCTGTAGACAGTCCATGTTTCACAAGGATATAACAGGGTTGGGAGGACAATAGCTTTATAAACAAGCATCTTGGTGGGTCTGTCCACACCACACAATTGTAGCAATGCATTCTACTTTCAACTATCATGACAATATCCTATGGGATGCTGGATTCTGTAGGGTGATAAGATACAAGAGGTCCTTAGCTGAAAATTTTAAATGCTGCTTTCTGAATTCCAAACCACAGGATTTGATAGGACTGAAGCATGACAAGAAAAATGGAATCAGCAATAAATGGTATAGTATGAATGGATTCACAGTGTGGGCTTCAATTATTTACAGCAAGTCGGGTAAAGCAAAGCCCTCTAACAATGGTAATTCACCTTTTAAACAAGCTGCTGGGACCCACTCCGTATTTTAATATACTGTAAAATAATATTTTTCCAAATCAGAAGTAGACTACTACTCACTGCAATAGTGGGAGGGGACATTTTGTGTTGCCTTTGGGGGAATCCAGGGCAGAAAACTGGCCCCAGGTTGTGCTGTTTTTGCTTTGTCCTAATGTACAATGGTGACAAGTCAAACTGACTAGGCAAAGGCTGATTCTGTTGTTGTAAAAACAAGAAAGAGCCTTGTGGCACTTTAATAACCAACACATTTTATGTAGCCCATGAAAGGTTATGTCAAACAACATACGTTAGCCTTTAAGGTGCCTTGTGGCTCTTTGTTGCTTTCAAGTGAAAGTGAGAATAAAACCTAAACATCAGGGTTGTAGACATTTCTCACTTTAGCATCACTTTTGCTAACATTTGATTTCTACAATTGCATTTTTCAGTTGGGAGCTATTTCCTGTCTTAAGAACCAGCAGTTGAACATCTGCAGATTGGTAAAGGTTTATAAATATTCCACCAAAGCATCACTAAGCATGGAAACATTCTTGTTTTGCCTGCAGCTCCCAGGCTCATCCAGCCACTATGTCTATGTAACCAGCATGCAGCCCAAAACAGAAAATAATAATAATAAAACACTTTATTTATATTCCACTTTATCTCCCTAGTGGGATTACAGTACACATATATGGCAAACTTTCAATGCCTTTTACACAGTGACATACAATACACTTCCCCTTTTCATCTCCCGCATCTGGAGGCGATGCTCAACTCCGGCAACGGGGAAGTGCTCTTATTTCATTTTTCCATGCCGAAGAGTCTGTTGTCTATAAACATCTTCGGTCATGTTTTGCCAGCATGTCTGCATGGGGCGCGCTTTTACCTTCCTGCCAAAGAGGTACCTGTTGAGTTGCTGTGAGTTTTCTGGGCTGTATGGCCATGTTCCACAAGCATTCTCTCCTGATGTTTTGCCCACATCTATGGCAGGCATTCTCAGAAGTTGTGAGGCATATTGGAAACTAAGCAAGGCAAGTTTATATATCTGTGCAGAGAAGGAGAAAGAACTCTATTGTAGGCAAATGTGAATGTTGTAATTAATCACCTTGATTAGCATTCAATGGCCTTGCAAGCTTCATTCCTGCCTGGGGAAATCCTTTGTTCAGAGGTATTAGCTGGCCCTGATTGATACATGTCTATAATTCCTCTGTTTTCAGAGTGTTGTTCTTTATTTACTGTTCTGATTTTATTTACTGTCCATTTCATCTAGTAGCAGAAGAGATGGAAAGGAGGAGAGCAGCTCCTTTTCCTTTCCCTCCTCTAAAACATTTCCTCATCCTTTTATAAGGTTTTCAAAACTATATGTTCAATTGTATTTATTTATTCATTCAAGGTAGATCCTGTCTTTCCCCCACACATGGGACTCCTTAAGGTAGTTGGTGACAATTTGCTTTTGTCCTCTTCCCTCACAATCCTTTTATAAGTATAGTTTTCTGTGTTTTGAAAAACACACCACTAGCTAGTGTCAACAGCAAAGAGACAGTTTGAGACAAGGCTCCTGCAAACTATCCCAAAGCCTCTTTTATACCCCTGATAAATTTCCTGGCTTGGGTTTCTAGCACATACATACATGACAGGTACTTCAAGACATCACAGCTACCTCAAAAATAAAAGCATATCATGCTTGTTTAAAGGGCACTGAGACAAAAATAATAGGTACCACAGAATGAACCTGTTTGCAACAGAAAGAAAACAAGACCTGACATCACAGAAGAATCTGAACAGAAAGCCTTCCAAGCAGAAGAAAACCATGCCAGCTATCACTGTTATTTGAGGAAAAGAGTTGCTCAGCAGCCTTCTATCCTTCAGAGCAAATCTTAATTAATGATCATGTAATAGGCAAGCATTAAAGCTTCCATCATGATCAATAAGCTGAAGAGATAGTTTGGATAGTTGTACATGTAGGGCAGGCAAGAAGCCCAATCTATGCTGAAACATGTCCCTTTATGCATGCCACATCTCCAGCAAAGGTTACTTTGCTTCCTATCCATCTGATGTAGTTTAACCGGTGTGGTATACCATCTCCATATGACTTTGTATACATTTTCTTTTAATCTTATCGACAGATTCATAACAACTAACACTTTAGAACCCTTTTCCAATCGAGATCCGTCAGAGGCCCTAGATCTCCTTCTCATACCTTTTTCTAACTTGTAGTTCTTCAGATGGTCTTGAATTCCAGTGTCATCAGCCCGAGACATTCTGGTCAAGGTGAGGACTGCTGGGAATAGGAATTCATCACCATCTTAGAGGGATAATTATTTCTTACTCTGTTAAATACATAATGATTTAGGAAGTTTGGGTATGTTGTGTATGAGAAAGAATGAGAGGCAACATGATATCTGAAGAAATATCATGTGTAAGATGGAGTCACTTCTAGCTCCAGATACAGGACCACAAACACATAGATTCAAATTGTAAGAAAGGAGATTCCACTTAGAATTTCTTTACAGCAGAAAACGTTTGACAGTAGAATAGACAACCACAGAGGCTGGTGGAGTCTCTTACTTTGGAAGTCTTTAAGCATAGGTTGGATGGACATGGCAATGGGTTGGACTGGATGGCCCTTGTGGTCTCTTTTGATTCTTTGAATAAAACAAATCAAGTGAATCACTGTTTCAGGATCTCCTATTCTCCCAATGCCTCTTTTTCTTTCATGAGAGACTGCTCCAGAGTGAGAGCAAATAACTTCAGCCTCAATGTACTATTCAGCAGCATGTGAGTCAGTGTTCAGCTCATTTATTCAGTTGTTTACAAGATTTTGTTCCGATTTAGCAAATGCAAATCCCCTTCCCCATAAGCACATGACTGTGTTTGGAGATCAGCGACTCTGCTCCTGCTGCTCATATTTATCAGGAGGCATTATAAGAACAATCACGAGAATCCCAATTACCCGTTACCTCTGTAACATATGCAGGGCGAGGAACTGCTAAATAAAACCTTGCTCTACATTGGTTGCCTGGAAAGCTGTAAACAGATCTTGAGAACGGGCTGCCCTAAAATACACCAATTGACTATCACACAAATTATTCTGTGCCAACTGATAGAAGATGAATAGTGGACACAATCCAGAGGAAGGCCTAATTCATTGAAATCAATGGAACTTAAGCACTTAACAACCTGCCTTAATCCTATTGATTGCTTGCTTTCAGACTTCTTACCCACAAAGTCACCTTTCTGCATTGATTTGTCTCCCAAGGAACCTCTAAACATTGCAAAGGATGTAGGTATGAACCCTGCCTGAGAGGCTGAAATACAGAGAGAACAGGAGTGGTTGAGGATGCCAAAAAAGAGAGGCCTTATTCTAAGCTTTGTCTTGTTTCTCCTAACCCATCTGCATTCCAGTTCCATCTTTCATTTGCTACATGTTTCAAGACTTCATTTCTTTTCTACCTACACAGAAACAGGAATACATTACTGTACATATTTGGCCTAATGTATGTCCTTTTTCCAAGTGTATGTTGTTGTTTTTTAGCCCCCCGTGGCGCAGCAGATTAAACCGCTGAGCTGTTGAACTTGCTGACCGAAAGGTTGGCGGTTCGAATCCAGGGAGTGGAGTGATCGCCTGCTGTTAGCCCCAGCTTCTGCCAATCTAGCAGTTCGAAAACATGCAAATGTGAGTGGATCAATAGGTACTGCTCCGGCAGGAAGGTAGGGCACTCCATGCAGTCATGCCGGCCACATAACCTTGGAGGTGTCTACGGACAATGCCTACTCTTCGACTTAGAAATGGAGATGAGCACCAACCCCCAGAGTCAGACATGACTTAATGTCAGGGTAAACCTTTACTTTTACCTTTACTATGTTTTTTTTTAACTTGCTTCCCCATTGACTGAAATGAGTTTCTACTCTGTTTTTCAACTGTATGCCTTTTTAAAAATAATATATCGACTGCTTTGTGCAAATTCTTTTTCACCAAAATCCACCACAAGCCATTGAAATATAAAGATTTCCAAGGCCTGGTTGTCTTTGCCTTGCGACATGGCTTTAGGGTAGGAAAATCATATTTTTATTAAGAATCTCACTTTTGATAAATCCTTTCCCATAACTAACCACTGCAGTAAATGAGGCGCTTTCCCCAGCTACTGCAGTCTATGGCTAAATCGGAGTATTATCTTGGTTAGAGAAGACAAGAATGTAGCTATCACAGGGGCAAAATGAAAGCATTTCCCTCCAAGCAAGAATTCTCCACACATGCCCCATGAAACTTTCCGTTGTCCCTCAAATGTCTAACTTTGCAATAACTAAAACTTTTGTTGAGAATTTAGAAATATGGTTTAGGCATCCAAAGCAAAGGTACAGCAAAGTGATCAAGGGAATGCAAACAGAGCAAAGGTAAGAATTCTAGGTGTGAATAAAGTTAGTTGTCTAACTCTGAGAAAGGCTGGAAAATAGAGATGGAAGGCAAATTTGAATTGGGGGAGGCAGAATTCTTATGTGGAAGACACCCCAGGGGGACTTCGAATGCAAATTTCCTGGTTCTTGGCAGTGGGTTGGACTAGATGGCCCAGGAGGTCTCTTCCAACTCTATGATTCTATGACTTACTGAACCAATGAAACTGACATAGAAGCAGACTTACCACATACCCATTGACTCTGATTGGACTATCAATTGGGTATTGACCAAAATGTCTATGGGATCTGGCAACTCTGGACAGGAATTTGGGATGTTTCCTTATACACATCAAATATCCCTTATCTGAAATGCTTGGAACCACAAATGTTTGGGATTTTGTATTTTATTTTTTGTTTTTTTGAATATTACTTTATACCAAATGAGATACTTCGGAGATATAAACACGAAATGCATGTATGTTTCATAGGACTGTGTGATCGATGAAAAAAACATTTCAATGCTCATTACAAAATTAAGGGGACACGGAAAATCATTTATAAAGTGGGTTGCTGTGAGTCTTTTGGGCTGTATGGCCATGTTCCAGAAGCTTCATTGAACATTTATAAAGTGTTTCTAAAATATTGTTAGGGGTCTGTATCTTAACTATAATGACAAAATGGATTCTTTGTTACTTTTCATTACGTAATTGTGCAAAGGGGGCGAGTCCAACACCCTTTATTCTGCCAGGCAGGAAAAGCACAGTCAAACCACCCCCAACAGATGCCTTTCCAGCCTTTGAAACAACAACAACAGGAAACCTACTAGGTAAATGTTGGAGTTACTGCCTCTCAACTTTGCCTACCTCACAGGGTTAATTCAACTCCCAACAATCCCCTTCTTTTATCTCAACACCCCTTTAGAGAATGAACATGGAGGAGGAGGAGGAGGCACAAGACGGTAAGCAGAATTCTAGGAAATGGAGTTTGGGAAGGCAAAGACTCCCATGGCAGAGAATTCAAAAGGCCCCACCCTAAACTACATTTCCCAGAATTCTGCTCTCTTCTCGTGTTAAAGCTTTTGAGTTTTCCCTCTGTGAGTGTTGTCTCTAATTATTATTATTATTATTATTATTATTATTATTATTATTATTATTATTATTATTATTATTTTGTATCCTGCCCCATCTCCCCAGGGGGACTTGGGGCGGCTCACATAGGGACCAAGCCCAACAATATACAATAAAATACAACAATATAAAATTCATATCAATCGCAACAAGTTAATACATCAAAAATCATAGAACACAACATCATAAAATAAAAATGTAGCCAGTGGCCACGGGTGACCTAATGGCACTTCAATCTTCAGACTTGGAGGAGAGGAGTAACATTATAATTGTGCAGAGAGGCTTCTTCTTTGCCCTGCCATCTAGCTAGAGATACCTCTCTCCCTCCCTTCCTTCCTCGCTGCTTCCTTTGGGGAAAAAGCAAGTCTTCTTCTTCCACGCAGGTCTCACCATCCTTTTCAGGGCCCTTTTGGGAGATAAGTGGCACCAGCAATGGAGACCTGGAGCCATTTGCAAGAGTTACAAAACTCATCCAAAAGTCATAGGTCGGTGTTTTGAATCTTAAGGTTTTTTGCGTGAGGGACCCTTGTATTTCTTAATATTGCTTCATATGTCCATATCTAACAAATTACAAACTAAAAATGAATTAAAAGTGAAATTTTGCACAGCTTTAATGTTTCATATATACCTTATACACATAGCCTGGAGGTGATTTTATATGTAACATTTGCAATAATTTTGTGCACGCAACAAAGCTTATGTACAATGAACAATCAGAAAGTAAAGGTCACTATCTCAACCAGCCATGTGAATAATTTCAAATTGTGGATTTATGGATAAGAGATACTCAACCTATACAGAACATCAAAATGAAGAAGAAGAAGAAGAAGAAGAAGAAGAAGAAGAAGAAGAAGAAGAAGAAGAAGAAGAAGAAGAAGAAACACTTTATCTATATTCCGCCATTCTTGCCTAGGGGACTCAGAGTGGGTTACAGTATTTACATGCATAGGCAAACATTCAATGACCTTACAATCACAGAGACAGTGAGACATACAAACATAAACAAAGGCAAGGCTTCTCCTTTCATTTCCGGTTTCTGGAGGCGGTGCTCACCTCTGGCTTCTGGGAGGTGCTTTTCTCCATTTTCAGTCCGAGGAGCATTGTTACTTCCTGAATGTGTGGCTGGCAAGATTGGTTGGAGTGTCTCTTGCCTTTTTCCCACCTGAAGTAGTACTTATTTATCTACTCACATTTGCATGTTTTCAAACTGCTAGGTTGGCAGGGAAGCTAGGGATGACAGACAGGAGCTCACCTTGTCTCGCGTATTCAAACCGCCAATCTTTAGGTCAGCAGTTTAGCCAGCACAAGGGTTTAACCCATTGCGACACCATGGCCCCAATGCGTTATTTAACCTGTTCCAAGCCAGACCACTGGCCCACCCAGTTCAGTAGTACTTGTGGTATCTAGCAGTGACTCTTCAAGGTCCCAGACATAAATATTTCCCAATTTCATTAAGAGATAGCAAGGATAGAAGCTGGCACCTTATGCATGCAAAGCTTGTGCTGTATCATTAAGTTACAGCCCTCTCTGTTGGCATGGTCTTTTTTTCTTTCTATCTTTCCTTTTTTGTCTTGCCTGTGATCAAGCACCTATCAAAGATAGGTCAGCAAATAACACCAGCAAAAAGCTGGTGTTTCAAATGAGTTATGAAACCAGGCTGTTAATTATACATTAAATTAGAAATTGCACATCTACACAGCAGATGTAACTTCAAAGTTTGGAAGAAAATAGTTTCTTATTAGCATTTAAGTGGGAGGGGAAATTATCCTGTATTATCACAGTCGGGGGCTGAAACCAAAGTATTTTAATAAGCACCTAGTCATTGCAGGTCAGGCTCCTAACAGCGTCCTTAATTAGAATATAGCATATCTTATGGATGAAAAGGCCAGGATATTGGAAGTGTAAGCTTTTTGGCTCATCTGTCTTGTTAGTCAAAGCACTGAAAAACTAAGGAATCTCCCCCTGAATTCCAGTGCAATTTGGATTAGAAACCAAAACACATACCTACGCATACATAAAACTGTACATGAGATTAACCCTACTGAGATTATTAACCGTAGCCCAATCCTGTATATGTCTATTCAGAAAGAATTTAAACTGAATCTGATAAGGCTGACTCTAAAGTGAGTGGGTGCAGGACTGTAGCCCAATGGCTTTATCTTTTCCGGCTGCAAAAGTGTTATTTTTAAAAGCACATTTCAGGAACTATTCTGGGATTGCCATGTTTGTGTGAAAAATGCAGTGCTTGGGAATGCCCATCCATTACCTCTTCCAAGGCTTTATCTCCACCTTTTTTTTTCCTAATTTGGAAGACACATGCAAATACACCCACCCACAGAACACCCTGAAATAGGCATGAAAACAGTCGTAAGTATTTAAAGCATTTTATTTCTTCTCTCTCCCCCAATCTGTGCCTATTTGTTTCCTGTTCTTTCTTCTCTTCTTTCTCTTCTCCGTTTTCTATTCATGAGTTGAATTTAGAGTAAGAATGGTACAGAAGCCTGTCAATTTCCTCTCTTGGGAAAAATGTGAAGTTCCCAACTCATCTAGAATCTTACATGGGAAGAAAAGTTGCATTTTATTTGTTCCTGACATAACACATATTGTCACTGCTTGACAATTGCACAAGAGTTTGAGAAACTGCGAAGCATTCTGATATAGAAGTTTTATGTTTATGCAGTTTTCAGTATAGACATTTTTATTTGTGCAAGATTGTTTCTTAATGCACAAAGATCAGCAAACCTGGACAACAAAAATACAATTATACAAGAAAATCTATGCAAAATACAGCAATCTTGCACAAAAATGAGCTTTCTTTTTAAAGTGTAACTCCAGCCAAACACATATATTAGCTTTTGATAGCAAAGGGAAAGGTTAACACCCCTGTGACGTTTGTGTTGGTGCCTGTGCCCCTGTTCAGAAGATTTCACCCCATTTCTGTCTCTGTGATAATTGGATTTTGATACATTTGCTTGTTGTGCAAACAAGGACTGGTGATGAAGCTTTAGTGGAGACATCTTTTCCCCAAGATAATTCTTCCAGAAGTGAATTACCCGTCCAAAGGATAAATTTCTCTCACTTCCTGTTGTTCCACCCCATTCTTAACTATGAGTCATTTGTAAGTCGGAAGTTTGTAACTTGAGACTACCTATACACGCACGTTTTTTTGCCAGGACTTGCAATGTCCAAAAATTATCAGCCCTAGTTTAGAGTAACGCGCCATTGAGAGTCTTGCTTTCCACACTTCCACACATACATTAATGGACATTCTGGTTATCCATCCCAAGGTTTTCTTTCATCTTCCTTTCCTTCTTCCTCAACCCTGTCCTCCCTGCTAACACCAAAAAATTGCCACTTTACTGGCTTGGCACATTACTGCATTTTCAGAATGCATCTCATGAAGTCTTATTGTTTCTTAATTGGGAACATTTGAACAGCATCCAAAAGAACCTCCATTAAACTACTTCCAGAGAACTTTCATCACATATAAGTTTGCCAAAAACATTATTCATGACAAATGGAGATCCTGATTTTCCATTGGCCTTCCCAGTTGGCAGATGTTCTTTTGAAAGGTCTGGTGCTGCCCAGTAGCTAAACCAACTAGAGGATTCTAATTCAAAACAATACCTTAGCTTTAGCTTCTCCTAGTTTGTGTGTTTTTCCTCATTTATCCTTTTTGCCACTCTGACAACAGGTCCCAATTTTCATCTGTGAAATGATGGGGGTAGGGAAATTTGGTCGGTTCACGTATTAATGCAAATATACCAAGATACCTAACTTTGCAGTTTGCAACTGAAAATCCATTACTATTGGATATTTGCACTTCTCTGAATGGCATATGAGAGTTCCTACAAAATAACATTTGAAAACAAAGGATACTATGAAAAATTCTTGCAAAATTGAAAATTAAGCTAAACGTATGTATTATGAAAAACAATGGAAAATGAAGTCAGTTATTTGGGAACTGAAATTACTGGCAGTTGGGGTCAGTTATTTGAAAATAATTATATGAAGTGTTGAAAGATCTTTAAAAGGTCATAAATTATATAAAGTGTTGGAAGATCTTAAGAGGGGCATAGATTGATGAAAAAGTTAAATTTATCCTTGATGGAAAGATTCTCAGCAATTAAAATGAAAATGTTATCTAACGTGGAGGCAGTGACAGACTTCATATTTCTAGGCACAAAGATCACTTCAGATGCAGACTGCATCCAGGAAATCAGAAGACGTTTACTGCTTGGGAGGAGAGCAATGGCCAACCCTGACAAAATAGTGAAGAGCAGAGACATCACACTAGCAACGAAGGTCCACATAGTTAAAGCAATGGTATTCCCCGTAGTAACCTATGGTTGCAAGAGCTGGACCATAAGGAAGGCTGAGCGAAGGAAGATAGGTGCTTTTGAACTGTGGTGCTGGAGGAAAATCCTGAGAATGCCTTGGACCACAAGAAGATCCAACCAGTCCATACTCTAGGAAATAATGCCCGACTGCTCACTGGAAGGAAGGATATTAGAGGCAAAGATGAAGACAGGAAAGCTTGGAGGAGATAATGATGTTGGAGAAAATGGAAGGAAAAAGGAAGACGGCCGACCAAAGGCAAGATGGATGGATGGTATCCTTGAAGTGACTGGCTTGACCTTGAAAGAGCTAGGGGTGATGACAGCCGACAGGAAGTGACTGAACGAATAAACAACAACAACAATGTTATCTAAAATGATATTTTTGTTTCAGATACTTTCAAGCCACCATTTTGAAAATTTATTATAAACATAAATGTATTTCTATTTATTTAGTTGTTATTTAGAGCCATTATAAAAATAATAGAAATAATTTGGCAATAAGGGTACTGTTATTTAGAGTTATATATTTTATTAGGTTTCAATTGGAAGTCATTTTAATATGTTTAATGTTTTGTTAGCTTAGTATATGTTTTATTTGTTCTGTTTGTTTTGCTTATTACAGTTATATCTTTAAATTCAATAAAGTATTGTTTTAAAAAGAAATGCACAACACATATAATCACAACAGCAGGTGCAAACTATCATAAAAAGTTTTTAAAATTTCTTAAAATGAATCATATGGAAGCCTCAACAATTTCACAAACTTTAAAATAAACTGAATTTTGGATTGGGAATATGAAGAGCTGAAGGAAATTGGATCTGACCTCTATAATTCACCATCAGCTATAATTGAAACCCCAAAGACCACTATTGTGCACGCTTGGCAGGGACTGATGCAAGCAACAGTACACCTCATGTAACAAAGTACCTCGGCACAGTCCTTTGCGGAAACCTCTCTCTTCATATGCCCTGAATCTACTAGACATTCATTAGGTGACCCATGACCCTGTGGTCCAGTGCTGAAAGAGCAAGATGAACACTTTCCTCAATCTACCTCTCTCAGCTTTTTCACCTCACAGCAACTCCACAGCCAATTCCAAAAGCTTCAATATACTCTGTCAATCAGTTTCTAGTCATCCAGAGATTAACTATTTTCAATTTTGTTCACTCCCATCCACTACAAGGTTTGCCATGAATGGGCAAATCTGGGTGTTGTAGTTCTAAAGATAACGTTTCCAAGTTCTATTTCATGTGCACTGTCCTGTGCAACCAAAAGGAAAGGCAGAATATATGTATCTGAGAATTCCCAAAAGTGAGGAAGTAAGTCTGTGAAAGTTCCACAAACCTACATTATTTTGGAGATCCATCTGACATTTTCTTCATTCTGAAGTATTTTCTTGAAACTCCTGTATGGATAAGTGCTGAAATATCAGATCTGCCAGATTCTGGGCGGAAATACATTTGGCGGTAGATCCTGGATCACTGGAGAAAGACAATACCCTCCAGTAACCAATCCTGGCACAGAACTATTGGATGACCATAACTTAAATCGATACTGATCCATTATCGGGATGGAGGCTACTAGGGAGCACTAGAGAGAGAAGGATGGGTTAGATTGGGTTAGGTTGGGTTGAAGGAAAGAGTGAGTTGAAGGGGGGAAACCATTTCCCTCTGTTTTCCTGTTATTCCCTCCTCCCATGTCCCAGTCATGGAAACAATCCTAGTTTATGATATGGGGGGAGGGGAGAATAACCAGCAAAAACGGAGGAAATTATTTTCCTCCTTTAATTCCCCCGTCACCATAAAATGGACTGTCCTTCTCTCTCTAGTGCCTCCTAGTGGCCTCCACCCAGATAATGAAACAGTACCCTTAAATCATATAATCGTGACTTAATTAGGATTTTCAGCACATGAACTTTCAGTTTTCCTAATATCATCTCATCATAAAAAGCTGCAAATAAAAGTTCTCTTTTAACAGTCCACAATGTGTGATCATGATGGTTAGAGTTGCTGACCAATGAAAAATTCATAATGTCCTGACACAGTTACATTAAAAAGATAACAGGGTCGCTGGGAATTACTTTAGCTGATCTCACCACTAAAATCAGCAAATTTCCTTTCTCTCTCTGAAGTAGGACAGTAGGTGGGAGCGCTATATGAGGAATTATGGATGGATCTTAACTAATATAGCTGGACTTGGGTTTAAATTAAAAAGGGAGCTATAGGGTTTGATTTCCATAGAAATCAATCCTTTTTTGCCAGCAGAGATGTTGATCTGGATTAGGAAAGTTAGGAGGGGAGCTCTCCAAGGTGCTGAATTCTCTGATGCATGCACTTAGCATTGCCAGGAACTCTTTATTCCTAATTCCCAGGCCAGTTTAAATTAACCCAATATTTTCTGAAATTAGACACATCTCTGCTTGACTGTCTGTTTGCATTAATCTGGAACTAGTTAAAATGACCACCACCAGCAAACACAGCTATTGTCTCCAGGACTCAGATTCAACAGAGATCAAGTGAAGGAAACTTTGGGAGACATGTGTGCTGGTATAAGCTTGTGAATAATCAAAACTGCAGGCATGAAACCCATGAAAAGGGAAGGATGACTGAACACCTTGCAAAAGCTGTTTCTCTTTTGGAACAGTGGTCCCGTAAAACTTCTAAACTACACCCCTGAGAGACAGGTTAAGACATGATGTAACTAGGATTCAGAATACCTATATTTGCATTAACAGCCCCTTTAATAACTAACCTTCATCTTACTTTGATAGGCGACTCAATTACCACTTGTCCTCATGTGATTCCAAACTTGATCTCTCTCTCTTTCTCTCTCTCTCTTTCTCTTTCTAGTTCTCTCTCACCTCTGCATTTGTTTATTTCCAAGTCATTTAAATAAGGATTAAAATTTGGAGGTCTTCCAGCTAAGGCAGAAGAGGAGGAGAGAGAGTATTTTACAAAATGACACCTCTTTGCCAGAATACTTTGCTACTAGATCCTGCAAGCCTCTCAGACCTTGGGGAAACTAAATAAACAAAAACACTCAGGCTTTGGCACAGATGTGGAAAACAACTCAGCCAGCCAACGAACTAGGGAAAATGAGTTTGAACATGTTCCAAAATGTCAGGTGTGTCAGGACTAGATAGGACCAAACTGAGAGTAAGGCTATGAAGAGCAGCAACAAAGGCAGCAGCAACAACAACATTTAAATATTCTGCAGATTTCTTTCACAAGGTGACTTGAGGAAAATGCACTGGCAAATTTGCTCATAATGATTTCAAAAGAGACAAACTAGAAATGGATGTAATTTAAGGGAGAAAGGTGGAGAATACCAGAATGAGGACTATGTTTATGTAGTATTATGGTGCTATCTAAATTTAGATCGAAGAGGGAGAAAAATGGTTAAAAGATGAAGATCACAGGACAGGTACAGATTTTTATATTTAAATGTAGCCTAGCATCCTCTTAATAAATGGTGATGGTGTAAATTAGACTTAGGCTATCACAACTCAACTTTTAGAGCAGTGGTTCTCAACCTGTGGGTCCCCAGATGTTTTGGCCTTCAACTCCCAGAAATCCTAACAGCTGGTAAACTGGCTGGGATTTCTGCGTGTTGTGGGCCAAATCACCTGGGGACCCACAGGTTGAGAACCACTGTTTTAGAGGCTAGTAGTATGTTCTTACCATGTGAAGACCAAAGTCACCCTCCCGTCAAAACCCCACCACCACCGTACATGCAATAAGGCCCCCAACACAACCATACCTGTGTTGTTGGAGAGCGGGGGAGGGGGAATCAATGTGGAATATGTCCTGTAACTGGATATGCTACAAGGATGTCATCTGTTTAGACCTCAGGAGATCTCTACCGATGTCTGTCACATGTTCACCTAAAAGAAAACATCTTGACATGCCACCTCTAATCTCCTTGCTTTCCATCAATATCGTAAAGGCTTATGTTGCAGGCTGGGGTATGTCACTTACAAGATGAGTTTAGAGAAACTCAGGAGACGTAGTTACAGTGATGCAGATGCAGGATAAGTATCCCTTATCCAAGATGCTTGAAATCAGAGATTCTTTTTTTTTTCAAATTTTGAAATACCTGAATTTGCATATATGTATACATGATCTTGGAAATCGACTCCAAGTCTGAACAAGAAATTCAATTATGCTTCATATATTCCTCATACACATAGCCTAGAGTTGATGTTATGCAATATTTGTTTCATAATTTTGTTATGAAACAAGGTTTGTATACATTGAACTATCAAAAAACAAAGGCCTCACATTTTCAGCCACTCATATAGACAATCTCTCATTTTGGCATATTTCAGATTGTCTTATTGCAGATACGGGATGCACACCCTGCATGTGATACACATACATTTCTCCAATACAAGATCTCAGCTGTCATGTCTTATAGTGTATTATCTTTTTACTTCCAACTTTTATGATGGACAAAAGGATTTTCTCTCTCCCTAGCTGGACATGAATCGTAAACACAGTCATGCTTCTTACTAACCAACCAGAGCTTTTGCTGTTATTCTCTATTACTTACTAAATCAGAAAAAAATGTATAGATAGGGAGTATAGAGGGAGGTAATCTTCCTTGCCTCGATGTCTGTTCATCTCAAAAGGAGACACCAGGGAAGATGCTTGATAGCAAGACAACAACTTCAGGCAGAGTGTTACATCCACCACAAGCAGCTGGTTGCGGGTGTCATGAAAAGATAGCAAAATTTAAATGATTTGTTTGTGATTTTTACTGCTAGAGATGAGGAAAAGTGCTCAAGAGATATTCTGCCTCATTTGTCAGAATAATCTCATGGGGCTAGGATACTAGAGTGAAGGGATCACTTTTTTGTGGTTCACCTTAGGTGGCAACATCCCTAAGCCCTGGCTTGGCTCCTATTCCCACTTTTACGTCTAAACCTGGTAAAATCAGAAATAGTTCACAACTTTCTTTGAAAGGTTGTGTGGGAAAGTGATGCAGTCAAGTGAAGAGAAGTAATGTAATGTATTTATTTAGTAGGACTGTGCAAAATTTTTGTAACTTGTCGTAAGTCATATCAAATTTGTTAGATTCGAACTTATAATGTGATATCCAACACCTTTTTTTGTAAGTTGCGTAAACGTCGTAACTCTCTACGATGCAGTTTTAATTCACAGAGCAACCAAGCACTACCAGGAGATGCAGCCAAACATGTTACCATGCACTTCAGCCAATCAGGGTGGGGGTAGGAGCTGAAGCTTCCAAGCGCTCTTTAAAGGTAGCCCCATGTAGAGTGTGTTGCAATACTTCATCTGAGATGTAATGAAAACATGTACTACCATGGCCAGATCCAGTGTCCCCAGGTACGGGCGCAGCTGGTGCACAAGTTTTAATTGTGTAAAGGCACACCTGGCCACCACAAACACCTGAGCCACCAGCGTCAGCAATGAATCCAGGATCACTCCCAAGCTACATATCTGTGTCTTCAGGGGGAATGTAACTTAAGACAGTGAACTACTCAAGTCGGACCCAATAACCAGATCAAGATCTACTTAGCTTCACCTAGTGGCTTCGTGATACTTTATCTGACATGACACTCCTTCCTTCCCACATGGGATAATGTCCTTAGATAGTTGCATCAAATCTTGGTTTAGTTCTTACCCATCTTCTACCCAACAAAACCACAATGTCATCGGAAATGTCATAGAGCACTTTAGCCTTTAGGAGTAAGGCACAGGAAGGAAGTGCGCTGGTAGGAGTCTTCCCGCCCCTTCTTTTCAGGAGACTGTCTGTGAGATGACTCGTCTGAATGCCTCTAAGTAAAGCACTAACATATAGACCATGATCTAGCAAAATCAAAGGTCCTACTTTTAGATACACTCAAAATTATGTTTATGTGGGAAAGAATAAATATTTGAAAAGTATTTACTGTTATATTTCATCCTATTTATTCTAGGACAAAACAGGGTCCTTCCTTCTGCCACACCCACAACCATTATGGGGATACAAAAGCCATTCATATCTAGTATAGTACAAAGCTCAGTTTCCAGAGCCTTATCTCCAAACTAGCATGGGAGTAATGCATTTTAAGTGATGTACAATGGGCCCCTGGTACCTACTAGACTTGGGTTCCAGGCTCCCAATGGATACCAAAAGCCATGGAAACTCAAATTGTACAATGGTAAAAGAAAATGGTATCATTTATATTAAATGACAAAATCAAGGTTTGCTTTTTGGATTTTTTAAATATATTTTTTGGAATATTCTCAATTACTGAATCCATGGATGCAGAATCTGTAAATATGGAGAGTCATCTGTAGTTTGGGGGGGGGGGGGGATCCCAAGCTCTGCCTATTTTGTTACTTAGTGAGTATTGCATGGACCAGGATAGGTAAAGCCATGTGTACAATTTAAGAGGAGCAAAAAAAAATGATTTTCCAGCTTCCCCAACTCATGCCCAATGTAGAAGATACCTTTCCCAGCCAACGTCCTATCTACAATGGCAAAACTTCTAACGGTGTATTCATTTTCCTTTTTAATCCTTCACTTTTCCAAAAGAAATCCACCATGCCTTTGAATACCATGACAAGCCTATCCATAAAATGGCCACCACAAAGACTCAGGTTTCCCGCACTCAAATTTATACCAGCATTATTTTAACAAAAAATGCTCCATTTGATTCTCTTTTTAAATTGCAGCATAATCATCCTAGATATTTTTATCACTTGACAGACACAAATTTGCATTATAATGGTCTCCCCCACATTAATAATTCTGGATTATAATAGAATCATTACCTCAGCCTTCAGATAGGCAGCTCAGAAATGCTATGTCGCTGTAATCTCACACTGTAAGAGCATTGTAACCACAGTGTAATAGGATTCCCATGCATTTGCATCCAAATTAGCCCGATAAAACACCCACCATTCATCAGGGCATTAACATCTCTGTAGAATTCCATTAAATATTACTGCTACTGGAATCCAGCACCATGTAATTTTCTCATGTTGCTGCTTCACAATAGAGTTCGTTTTCTATCAGAAGTGTCTTTCCATCGTCATCCCATCTATATAGTCTGCAAAAAGGTACAGGAAAATGATGGTGTGTGTGAATCAAGGTTTTGCTCAACACTTGTTTTGTTGCTCATTGCAATTTCAGCTTTGATAGCTCAAATCCAATAGTTCTATCAAGGGCTTTACAACAAGAGTTCACAACCTGGATTTTGGAGATTTCTAAGCCAACTAGTTCATAAAAATGGGAGTTCTCATGATAGAGCTCCTTGGAATGTGCTGGTTTTCAAATCCACATCTGTTCTCCATTCTATGACAAGCTGTCTATGATCGTTTCTTGAATCTGAAAATGATTCTTTAAAACTTAGGCATGGTTTTTGAAGTGGTCCGGTGGAATGAAGAACCATGTCGCTGTTGCACTGATATGTCCCAAAATTAAGAAGAAACCCACTTAAAAATGAGCTTAATATGTTCTAGGTGGTTCCTGGAATTGCCTGAAAATTATCTGGGAGGACAGAAAGGTCAGAATAAATACCACAACTTCCCAATACACTTGCCCCATATCAGACCTCTGATTTTTAAAAAATAGGTATTTATATTGTCAAGAAAAACTGCCCTTTGCTTCTTCATAGTCTCCAGTATCTCACTGATGAAAACTGGGATATATGTGGCTAAGCAGCATCAGTGTGTCATAAAGAAAGCAGGATTTATTACTAAGCAAGAACACACAAGCCAGGAAAGGTGGCTGGCTGCAGTTAATTTTGCCTGGGCCTACTGAAAAGGGAAAAATTCATTCCCCCCACCCTTGAATTAATTGAATAGAAACTATTTTTTACTTTAAAAGCAGCAATTGAAGTAAATTGAAGACATATAGGGAAAGGGAAAAGAAAAGAGGAAACCTAATTTTTTTAAAGTATCTTAAATAGTTGAACAGCAGAAAAATTTATTGTGATGGTCCCAATAAAGGAGCATATCCTCCAAATCAAAATAATCAGAGAGTATGCTCCTTTATCACAGTATTAATGCTATGAAGGAGCTCCAATCAGCACAAACGTCATGCATCCAAAAACAAACATTAATCCTTCTCCAAGGAGCACCCGGTTGTGCAGCGGGTTAAACTGCTGAGCTGCTGAACTTGCTGACCGAAAAGTCGGTAGTTTGAATCTGGGGAGTGGGGTGAGCTCCCGCTGTTAGCCCCAGGTTCTGCCAACGTAGCACTTTGAAACATGCAAATGTGAGTAGATCAATAGGTACTGCTCTGGCAGGAAGGTAATGGTGATCCATGCAGTCATGCTGACCACATGACCTTGGAGGTGTCAACGGACAACGCCGGCTCTTCGGCTTAAAAACGGAGATGAGCACCAACCCCCAGAATCAGACATGACTGGACTTAACGTCAGGGGAAAACCTTTACCCTTTTACTAATCCTTTTCCAAGTCCTGCAAGTGTAAAGTGGTTCTGTAATCACCATCATAAAATTATAAAACATAACAGTCAAAATTTAAACCATGGTGGGGCTTTTTTGCCACCACTGTCTTTTTCTTTTGTTTATTAAGATTAAGCTGAGAAAAAAGTTCTCTGAAACTCATAATTTCTCCCTATAAGGGGCTTTTTAATTGGTTCTACCAAATTATTCTCTGACTCTCCCTGGTTAGTTTTTTTTCCTAATAATCAAACTGCTAGTGTGTGTGTCTATGTGTATATTTACTAGGTTTGTGCATTCTGGGTAAATCGCTATCTGTTTCTGTTTGCCCCATATCCGTTTTCCAGCGCCTCCCAAAAATGGGTGCACTGCAGAATGGGCGTTTTCATTCCGCATCCGAAAAAAAGGGTCCTTTTTGCCTATTGACGGCAATGGGGAACTTACAATTTTCCCCCTTTGCCTGGGAGCCTTTCCCTTCTTACCTTCAAGGAAGTCTGGGTGTCAGCAACGGCGCTAAGAAAGCACCCAATTCATCCCATTATGGGGAGGTGGGACTTCCAACAGGCTCCTCTTCCATATCCTTCATTAAGACCTGGATTTTTAAAAAGCATCATAGTTACCACTCTTTCTGGATCCTTTCCCTTTGCAGAGGAGGAGACCAGATTTAATACTTCTTAAAGCTGTTCTACTCTACAGGAGAGGCAGGCTCGCATGCTTTTTCTCCCAGGCCAGCACCAGCACCAGCAGCATGCCATGCAGCTTTCCACGGCATTTTAAGGAGGCCCAGGGAAGGAAGAGTGATGACATGGAGCTCAGAGAAGCTATCTGTCCTGGACTACATTAAAAATCCCCTCTCTTGCCAACAATCTCCTTTCTGCTTAGGGTTTTGTTTCCAGTTTTTTTACTCTAGAGGGACGGTCGGCTTCTCTTTTTGTTTGCTGGGATTACTATTATTAATAATAATTATTAATAATAATTATTATTAATAATAATAATAATAATAATTAATTATCTTTAGAAGTATTTTCTAAACAAGAGCAAGTGAAGAAGAAAAATAAGCTAAAAGAGTGAAAGCCCCCAAACACATGTATGCGCACCCCACCCAACATCCCTCAGGCCCCAACTCCCAGTCAATCCCACTAAATAAAAAGAATCAGGAAAATAAAGAAAAATGAAAAAGATTAAACTGGCATGCCAAAAAAGGGAAGAGGAACCAAGATCGGCTCCCATTTGCTTTTGTTGTGGGTGGGTTTTCGTACCGGCAGTGCCCTTACTGTTACATGCTCCTGAAGATACCCCAAGCTAATGAAAGTACTGAAGGAAAACAGATCTACACAACTCTAATGTTTACCTGGCCTGTAACACTTTGTTGATGGTGGACAACTGAAGTGTGAACAATAGTGTATGGAGAATAAATATTTTTAAGAGGGCAAGGCAAAATAATTATATAAGGGGCAGTTTTTAAAAAGCTCTTTTCTTTTACAAAAATATTCCTAGCCACTTGAAACAGACAGGGGCGCCAATAACACTATGTAACACAATTTTTGTTCCTGTGTTATAAATATCATTTTCTAATTGGTTCTATCCTAAAAACAAGGGGAAAATTTATTAAACTGCAAAAACTTTGTTTCTGTGGGACATCCTGCAGCACATATTGCTATAGTTTTTGAATGAAAATCTCATAGAGTCTCAATCTATTCAATGTGGCAGCCACAAAAATTAAGTTTCTAGAGTATAACAACTACTTACAAAGTAAGTAAATTAAACAGAAAATAACACTTGCAAACCAGAAACAGATTTGTTTTCAAATTTTGTTACATAGTGTAATCAGCAGGGAATCAATCATGTCACCATGTTTTTTCATTATGCCAAAGTTTGAGCGACAAATTTATCATGTTGTCATTCCAGGTGCATTTTGTAGTTTGGGGAAGAAAAGACAACTTCAATTTACAAAAACGGGAAAGAGGAGAGTAAAAGGAAGAGACTAAAGAAACAATCGCATGGGAGTCGATGCATGTGTTCGCAGCTCCCTAACAACTAGTGGAACGTTTCTCAATCACACATCGTCAACTGATTGTTAGGATCTTGTTTTCTATATATGGAGGACTTTTGTTTTTAGGCTGCTGAATACATTTTCTTACAATGTTGAAGTAGTGTGATCAGTGAAAAGTCCTGCTGCAATGGGTTTGGGATAAAATGTATTGCTGGGGGAGTGTTATGGGCTCCACTTTCATTCACAACCATTTGCTGTCCTCAAGCTGCTTTCCATTCCAGTTCCAGGGAGTAGCCAGAGAAGACATCCGGCTGCATGGCCATAACTTCTCTCTTCACTCATTCACTTTTTTAAAAATTCAAGTAACTGTGCAGTTTTGCAAGCATTTCCTGGCAATAATAAGGATTTCAATGTGGTGTCAAAAGCTTTCATGGCCGGGATCACTGGGTTGCTGTGAGGCTTTCAGGCTGTATGGCCATATTCCAGTAGCACTCTCTTCTAACATTTTGCCTGCATCTGTGGCAAGCACCTTAGAGGTTTGTTCAGAGGTCTGATGGAAATGAGGCAAGTGGAGTGTATATATATCCGTGGAATGTCCAGGGTGGGAGAAAGAACTCATGTCTGTCTGAAGCAAGTATTCATGTTTGCAATTGCCCTGTTTCCCCAAAAATAAGAACTAGTAGAGGTTTTGCTAAATTGGTAAATATAAGGCCTCCCCTGAAAGTAAGACCTAACAAAGTTTTTGTTTGGAAGTATCCCCCCACCCCCCAAACAGAACACCAAAGCATGCAGGATTCATAAATGTACATACCATAGTATTGTACATGGAAATAATGGTAGTAACAAGAAATTCTTGATAGGAGTCACAGTTTGTCTGGTTATGCTGGTTTGTGATGACAACTACAGCACAATATATAATACATTTTCATTTTTTTTTTGTTCAACAATAAATGTGAATTCTTCTTCATGGAAAAATAAGACATCCCCTGAAAATAAGACCTAGCGCATATTTGGGAGCAAACATTAATAGAAGACATTGTTTTATTTTCGGGAAAACACGGTAGCAAGCTCCCTTTCTTTGCAAGACTTCCATTTCTGTTCTGCAAAAGTTTCAGTTCATGCAAGACCCACAGCCCGAGACAGTGCTTGGTACTCATAGGTACACACCCATTGAAAAATACACAAAATAGAAAAAGGCTATATAGCAGTGAATAGCCTTGCAGCCTCAAAGCCTGGCCATTTTCTTCTTATGGGAATCCTTGTTTGGTGAGCTGGAATACAATGGAATAGGCTTGCTGCTAGGAAGCCTGGGAACTTGAGTTCTAGGGGAATGGTTTTTTGGGCTGCTAGAATTGCAACGAATAGCCTCACTGCTTCAAAGCCTGGCTGCTTGCTACCTAGGGGAATTTTTGGTTGGTCAGCTTCAATAGTACAGAGTAGTATCACTGCTTCAAAGCCTGGCTGCCTTCTACCAAGGTTAATCCTTTGTTGGTCTGGTCGAATTGCACTGAATAGCCTTGCAGCTTCAAAGCCTGTCTGCTTCTTGCCTGGGAGAATCCTTTGTTGGGAGGTGTTAGCTGGCCCTAATTGTTTCCTTTCTGGAATTCCCAATTTCCCTGCTTTCAGAGTGTTGCTCTTTATTTACTGTCCTGGTTTTAGAGATTATATTGTTCTGTATTATTATACCACAGTAATTATTATATATTATATTTATAATCTTATATTATCTGCTTAGAACTGGCATATTTGCTTCTCCCTGTTCCTAAGAATGCAACTGCAAAATCCCTACCATTTTGCAGCCCGTGGATAAGGCTATAAAAGTAAGGTTATTTTTTGCTTAGCTCCAATCCATGCTTATCTGCATTCCCAATGTATTTTTTAGACTCCTGAATATGAGAAGAAGCAACAGATAGACCATTGCTTCCACTATAGCCTCAGGCATCTCATATAGTTCCTCTCTCCACCAGCTAGTAGTCTACCTAATCTGATTTTGTTTTTTAACCAAATATGGGAATTAGATTTTCAGTTGTTGTTTTTTGAAAGAAACCCAGGCTTTTGATAAGCTTGCAACAGTCCGTTTCCAGAAATATTTCTAACAAGATCAGAGGGAATTATTCAGCTGATCTGTAACAGAAAAAAACTCATCAAATGTATAATTTTCAAACTTATTACCTTTCAGTTTGCATGGATAAAAGTAGCATTGTGTGTGTGTGTGTGTGTGTGTGTGTGTGTGTGTGTGTGTGCATGAGAGGGGGGGGGAATGTACATGTCTAAGACACCTTAGCAAATAATCGAAAATCTACAAAATGCTCCTTTAAGGAATAGAGAAACAGATAGATTTACATATAAACAGGTAGAAAGATAGATTCAATAAGAATAGGGAAAGACAAGATAAGAATATCGGGGAAGCTTTAATAAATCAAGATATACACATATGTCTATGAATCTATGGAGGGTAAAGTGGTATAATACGGTGTACTAGAATATAAATGTTTTTAAGAAAATAATCTAAGTATTTGACTTCACACTACCATGTGTCTTATACGTATTTATGGTTCTCTTAATGCAAAATGAAAAAATGGGTATCCTGTTTATAAAGTGTCCTGACAGGATACTCACTCTTATACAGACATCAATTATAACAAATACAAACTGGTATAAGTCACACAAAGGAACAAAAGCACCACCTATTCTATCAATAATAGATGATTTCAAGTCCATGAGCATTCACTACAATGTTACCGGTGGTATTCAAGAGTTCAACAAAGATAATAAACGGTGGTGTTGTGATGTTCATAAACAAACACAACTGTCAGGACCCAGGCTACAGAACACCAATAACCATGCGCAGAGGCCAGATTCTATCTAATATCTTTATTTTAAGAATATATAAAGTCAATAAAAACAAGTGAAGAATAAAGTTCAGAAGTAGACCTTTCAGGAAAGGTCAAATATAGTCCAGGAAAATAATGTCCAATATGAGATATTAGAGTCCAAAGTTATAATCCATTAACCGAAACACACACTTTGCCAAGCAATAGTGTGGGGAAATGACAAGGTCTTTTAGTCCATTGAAGCTTGACAACAGGGCTGGAAAACAAACTAGATTCTTGGCGAAACAAGACTTGATACGAGGCAAACAAGAACCAAGAACAAGGTCCGTGGCGAGGTCCGCGGTCAAACGTGAAGCAAGGCAGGCTTGGAACTTGGTCCAGGAAACAAGGAACTGGGATTACTAAGTCCACACATGATCTCACTCCTCAAGCTGACGAGTTGACTCTGCAAGATTTCCTTCGCGGCAAAACACCTAAATAGGGTCTTGTTTCCCGCCAGAAGAACACTTTCCCTGGAGAACTAGAAGTGAAACCACTCTGTCCAGATGCATGACTCCTTAGAATTTCCCAAGGGAAGCAGACCTAATCAGCTAATTGTTTGGCTGCGATTCTGGCACTCCGGCGATTCGCCTCCCTAGCTCCTCTATCTCTATTATAATTGTCTCTCCGGGAAAACGGGGGAGAATTCTGCCCAAGGCTTGTTTGGCTGACTTCTTGAGGGCAAACATCCTCCAGGTGCAGGGGCTCCGATTCTGGCTGAACCGGTGGAAATCCCATGTTTTCCTCTTCGTCTGCCACAATGGTACTAGGAACGGGACTACAAGGCCCATGAGACATCACAACAACAAGGCAATCCTAGGTAAATAGTCCTTGTTTTGGTGTCTCCTTCTTCAGGTATTGTTCTTCCATTAGCTCTTGTATATTTGGAGAAATACATAGAAGTCTCTAATCTGTTGTGTGCAAATGGCTCTGCTGGGATTTCTCAGTGTATCAGTACTCTTGTACTGTAGGCATGGGAAAAGAGAAGACCACAAACTCAACTTGAAAACAAAGTCAAAATGCAAATGCACCCCCTATGATATATACAAAAACATCAAAATACTTTAAGAAAATGCAGACTTGCATGTAGTTGGCTGTGCACGGTTGTATTCAAATGTTACAATTGCGAGCACCAGATAATCTACTGCTTGTCCTAAAATACAAGGGTAACCTATAGGTAGCAGGTGAAATCAAGTCTTGGGGGGATACAGAATCAAGTTTAAAAGTCCGGTAGGTTTACCTTTGTGCAAGAAATCTTTTTATGTCTCCACAGGGTTTTGCTTTCTCTAATGCAAAAAAAACTTCATGAAAATGTGTATATAGAGTGGAATCCGTGCACTCATTCTTGATCCTCGATCAGTGTTCGTGCATCCTCGTTTTCAAGGCTTTCGTGGTCATTCCTACATATAACATATTGCATGGGCATCCAAACACATATATAACATTCTCTGTGGCACAAGTTGTCAACTGTCTTAGTGTGATTCTAAAATGTAACTTTGGGTGTAAGTAATATTTAATTCTTAAAGTTTGATTGCACTCTCACAGCCTCAGAAAAAAGGCAAAGGCAAACCCTTTATGAGTATATCTTGCCAAGAAACCCATTATAGGCTTGTCTTAAGATTATCAGACTGGAAATAACTTGAAGGCACACAACAACAACAACAACAACAACAACAACAACAAGAAGACTGTGCTCTGACACCACGAGATAGAGCCAATCTTAAGAAATGGGCTACAAAGTGGAGTCCACAACATGCGAGCAAACCACAAATCACTTACTACAATGCGGTCTTGGCCCTGCCACATGCACCATGGAGGACCTTCTCACAGCAGCACTAGAGGTACTCGAAGTGGCCAGCTTCTGGTCAAAGGAAATTTATTATAATGCCAAGTTTTTAACTTTGTGTTTTTTATACATTGCACTGTTAGTACAGCCAAATGATGGGAGTTGTAGTTCAACAACCTCTGGAAGACTGCATGGTCCCTCAGTTCTATTTCAGATATGCACACCCAAACAGCTTTAATCATTGACTGAATGCAATTAGAAGACCAAAAGCTCTGGAAGACCATATTCTGAGAATGACTCCCACAGGGGTCAAAATTCAATCTCAGGATACAGAGGGGGTGCATCAACTTTTCACCAAAAGTTCTGCCGAGCACAAAAAAATCTATATTCATACACAATATAATGTTGGTTCCATTCAAGATATTGCCCTATAGCTATACACTTTTCACCACTCATTTGATAGAAAACTAGCCATAGGACCCATCAAGGTAATAAAATAATAGTACTAGTCCTGCTTGCTGTCTCGTTTTTCTGTGTTCTAATCTAGGTCTTGATCCAAGAAGTGAGAACCAGCTTAGCTAGCTTTGAGTGCAGACTAAATGAATTCCAGGGTAGGTTCTGCCTGGGGAGAGAAAGACTTTTCATTGGACTTGACAGCCTTGATGAAAGAAACATTTTTGCACCTCCTAAGACTTGATGCAAGAAAGTGCATGCCTCCCTTTGAGCATTCGCATATTGAAGTGGCTTACACGGCATTGCCAAGAAAGAAAGAACACACAAAAGAGGGTTGATATTTTAAAATGTGAACATCTAAAATGTTCATGATAGGAAAAAAATATTCTCAAACATGCTCTAATTAGTAGGGAATGTTATGTAAACAGGGCACATTGTGCAAATAAATATGAACATTGGGGAAAACCTATTAGAAATGTGCATGAATTTTGGTGCAGAAGGAAATCTTATTCAGCAGTTGCATAGTGTATATTTACATTGGGGCCACTGTAGAAAAGGTGAATTGGATGGCAGTGTTGTGGAAGTCATCACACAACAGGCAGCAATGTCTTGCACTGGCTGTTGTACAGTGACTGAGCTGCTTGCCCATCTCTAGTTGGGATATTATTTGTGAATGGGGGCCCCTGCTAGCACAGCGGATTAAACTGCTGAGCTGTTGAACTTACTGACCAAAAGGTTGGCAGTTCGAATCCGGGGAGCGGAATGAGCTTCCGCTGTCAGCCCTAGCTTCTGCCAACCTAGCAGTTCAAAAACATGCAAATGTGAGTAGATCAATAGGTACCACTTCTGCAGGAAGGTAAGGGAACTCCATGCAGGAATGCCAGCCACATGACTTTACAGGTGTCTATGGACAACGGTGGCTCTTAGGTTTAGAAATGGAGATGAGCACCAACCTCCAGAGTCGGACACGACTAAACTTAATGTCAGGGGAAAACCTTTACCTTACTTTACTTTACATGGAAGAAACTCAGTGAAATCAAAACTCAAGGATTTTCACACCTTTAGTACCTCCAGGGTATTCAATCAGTGAGTCTTAATGCATTATTATGATTACTGCTATTATTAGTAATGTTGTGGAATTTCGTTTGGACACGGGTGAAGAAAGCAGACTGACAGCAGAAGTTGTCTTCAAGATAGTTTACTTTTGACCAAGAGCAGGTGACAATGTTAGCTAATGCCCAGAAAATGCAATGCCACCCTTTGCCTGTAGTGGCTTTCCAATTTATACAATTTTACCCAAGCATGCACAGAAAGCTGACAATGGAATTTGCTAAATATTATAATCCTTTTGGACATGCATAGTTGCCTTGTAACTTATATAACTCATTACTCATCACATCAGGTGAAGTGTCCGTAGTTTGTTCTACGTATGCACTATCCTCAGGTGACATGTTCATAGTTCATCCCATGTATGCATTGTCCAGCAAACCAAATCATTACTGCGGTTTGCATGACCTTACATTGTGAGCAAAAAGCAAATGTCAGACAGAACATGTCCTGTCAACAGTTTCATGGAAAAACAAGATTTTGAGTAAGGGTCATCTAGGTAAGGGATTTTCAGGGTTTTTAAAGAAAATATTCAGGAACTGCTGCGTTAGTAATTATCAATTAATTAATTATTGGAGAGTGCTAATTTAATATGCTATTTAGGAACCTTTCTCAGAAAAGCAGCCAAACTAAATGACTAACATTATGTAACTGCATAATGCTGGTCATTTAGTTAAACTGCACTTCTGAGCTAAATGTTAAAAAAAATCTTGAGGTCTCATATAATATTATGCACAAACAAATAAAAAAAGCAATAATAATTTACTTATCCAACAGGGTCAACACCAGCCTTCATTAAGTGGGTGCTGTAATTCACAGCAAGCTTTCAGAGTTTCCATTAATATTGGGCGCTCAGAAAGTGCTAGATGTTCAGTCTCATATCTTTCACACAGCATCGTGCAAAATAATACAAATAGCACATTACCAATGACAAGGGGCGCCCAGGTCCTTGCATGTTAAGAGCAGAATTAGATACTGCAGCTGGCATTGCATCACTGCAGAATTCTTTCCTTGCAGTCTGAGCGCGCCATCTAGTGTTCACAAAGCAGCCTGCTCTGAGATCTCATCTCTTCATTCAGATCCTTAGGCATGGGGCACACCTTGAGAAGAAGGGATGCCTTCTGCTACCTATTTCTAAAAGAGAAAAATAATAGTGCAGTAACACGCATATGTTTTGTTGGCTTACAGGGCTACACAAACATTAGATGACAGGTTTTCGCTGGAACAAAATTGGAGGCACCCTACATTCTCCCAGCAAGCAATAGATACAAGTGTTTGTTTCCTCTCTTTTATCATCAGACTTCAAAAGTGATATTGTAGAGTGAAAGAAAGGACAGGAAAGGACAGCCATGATCAAGAGGCTGGAGAGGAACTTGCACTTTACGAGGAAAACTTGCAATGTTTGCAGCTGTTCAGTTTCGCTGAGGAAGGGGAAACAGGACAGAGAGAAAGGGGATTGGGAGAGAGATATAGCTCAGGTACTAGAACCCAGAGTCCTTCAGTGAAGTCCAACAGGGAGACATTCAGGGCAGACAAAATAAATACTTATCTTCATAATGCATATGGAAGCAAAAATATAGAGTTATAGAATATAGACAAGTCTACATAGAGACCACCAAACGCAACACCTAAACACAAATCAAAGCACATGAAAAGCACTGCAGATGAATTCAACCAGAGAACCTGGATACACAATATTAGTTGAGAACACAGAAATGCTGGACTACTCTAACCACCATCATGCTAGACTACACAGAGAAGCCACTGAACTCTGCAAGAATGTGGACAATTTCAACAGAAAGGAGGAAACCATGAAAATAAATAAAATTTGGTTACCAGCATTAAAAAACACCATAATCAAGACAATAAATAAAGAACACCATTTGGAAATGGGAATTCCAGACAGCAAACAATCAAGTGCCAGTTAACACCTCCCAAACAAAAGATGCCCTGAGCAACAACAGCCAGGCTACCTCTATGCAGATACCCTCACTGTTTGCCTTTGCAGCTGCAAGGCTACTCAATGCTAATCAAGCTTGCTAATTGCAATATTCACGCTTGCTTCAAACAGACATGGGTTCTTTTCTCCCACCTTGGACATTCCACAGATATATATACACTCCATTTGCCTCATTTCCAACAGACTTCTGAACAAATCTCTGATGCAGGCAAAACGTCAGGAGAGCATGTTACTGGAACATGGCCATACAGTTCCCAACATATACAGTCTTGTGAATTACACTGCTGGCCTGCCTTCTTCCCATGATTAATCCATCTTCTGCTATTGATGAACAAAATCCAGTCCCACAACATTCTCATCACCTACTTTGTGATATTATTTATAAATAAATAATAAATATATCCAGATATAGCTGCCTAGCTTTTAAGGTGAGCTTTAGACAAACGGATTGGTAGATGGAGTGTAGCTGCTAGAGTTGTGCAATCTGGGTAAACCACGAGCCGTTTCGTTTCCTGGCTTTTGGTGGGGGCCCCGATTCATTTTGGGAGGCTTCCAAATACGGGAGAGCAGATATGTCATACCCCAGCCACCTTTGGTTTCTGAACCTGATTCAGAAATGAACTTTGAATGAAGCTTATTCTGACTTTTTGCCTAGTCCACAGAGCTCCTTCCAATTACAGAGCCCAGCTGTTGATAGCTCGGATGCTTCCTTAATTGGGAGAGATACTGAAAATATTACTCCCGTGGCTGAACCAGATCTCCCGAGTTCTCCAGGGAATTTATCCTTTAACAGAAGGGAGTTTCTGCATCGCCAGAGATCTGAAAAGCAAGGGCTCCGAAGGAGTCAAAGTTTGGCATCTCGAGGGGATAATGGATAGAAGATTCCCTTGGGAACCTCTGGGGAGTTGGCTTCCCTTCGCTGTGATCAGATCTAAGTTCCATAAAAGTGCCCTAGACTGTGAACACTTTGCAGTGTCAGTGTAGCAATTCCCTGAGAACAGTTCACTGACATTAGTTTCCTGATTTCACCAAGCCAAGTTTCCTGTTCCTGGCGACCAAGCCGAGCCGCGACTCCCGGTTAGAACTGGAGTAAATTCACTTCCTTGCCTTGTTCCTCAATCAAGATTGGTTTTAGCTTCGTCTCGTTCCTGCCTTGATATCAAAAACTTCCTAGTGACTTTGGACCTTGTTATTCACTCTTGCTTCCTTGTTGTTTTCCCCGCTCAAGAACTTTCCAACAGTTTTGAGCGTGTTTCGGTTTCTGGACCTTGGACAATAATATTGGACATTTCTCTTCAATTCTTTGGACTAATTCATACCTATTTATAAAGGACTATTGCTCACTCATCCTTTCCACTTATTCATTCCTGAATTTATAATTGTTTTAATAAAGATATTATATGATTATTGGTCTCTGGTTTCCAGTGCTCACGCTACCTTGGGGTGCAACAAGATATCTGTTTTCGCTCTGGGGTGCTGAAAGATCCACTTTCGATCAGCCCATTATGGAGGGGGGCTTCCCAGGTTCCCCTTCGTCTCATTTTAGGAATTTAAGCTGTTTGTTTCTACTCTAGAGGAGAGGTGCTCGGTCATAGGCAGGAGTGCACTTTAAGGAGGCTTCTAGTTTAAAGCTTTTTTCTACTCTAGAGGAGACACGTTCAGCAGGCGCACTTGCTTTCTCCATCTCAACAGCACCAGCACGCCAGCCATGCAGCTTTTCAAGAGGCATTTTAAGGAGGCCCAGGGAAGAAAGAGCTATGACCTGTAGCTCAGTAGAGCTATCCTCCCTGGACTATCTTAAAAACCCGTTTTCAGTGCCTGCAATCTCCATTCTGCTTACCGATTTTGTTTCTTTCTACTTCTGCTCTAGAGGAGAGGTAAGCTTCTCTTTTTGTTTGCTGGGATTGTTATTATTAATTATTATTATTATTATTATTATTATCTTTTAGAAGTATTTTCTGAAGGAGAGGAATGGAAGGAGAAAAAGAAGTTAAAAAGGTGACCCTCTGTCTCCAAGCCACAGGTGGGTGCACCCCACCCACATCCCTCAGGTTCCCAACTCCCAGTCAGTCCCACTAAATAAAAAGAATCAGGAAAATAAAGGAAAACTGAAAAGATTCAACTGTGATGCCAAATAGGGGAGGAGGAGCCGAGATCCCACTTGCTTTCATGTTGGGTGACTTTTTGTACTGGGAGGGTCCTTTCCGTTCTGTGCTCCCGAAGTACCAAAGGAAATGAAGGAAATGGAAAAACAAATTCCATGCAGAATTTTCACTTATATCTGCAGCAAGTCACTCAATTTCCAGCAAACAATGTTCTCCATCTAGTCTTCAACTTGCACTTATCCATTTCATGAAGTCACCCCAGTGAGCACCTTGAATAGGTCTCCATCCTCCAAGAGTATTTGGACATCTGCAAGCTTCTACTTTAGCATGTCTAGAGAAGTTAGATGAAGTTGCCCACCATCAAATGCAGCCTTAATTATTACCCACCCACCAAAAAAAACTCATCTCTGATTACTTGTAATTTTTTACTTGTAATTACTTGTAATTACTTGTAATTTTTTTACTCTTTGTGGTCAGTCTAATCAGCCAAACCAGTTGGCCTCATGAATCCTGGATTTTGTCAGAGACTACAATCTGCTGAATGAAAGCATTGTAGTCCTGATATTAGCAATGCAATTAACAAGATTTCCATTAGCACACTCTTTTATCGCACACAAAAAGCAGCATAAAACTGTGGAAGTACACCCCGTTTCAAGCACAACATTGTTTTTATAGTGACACCCTTAACTTTATGCCATCTGAACTGAGTTACAACTGATTTTTAAAGAAGTTTTCATTAAGTTCCTTTATCTTTGGAAAAGGAGGGTGTTGCTGGCAAAGTAGTTCTCAAAGTTGTAAATCCAGGATCAATAGCCCTAACATTCAGCTAGCAAAAATAAGATTTGGTTCACTAGTCTTATGAGCAAAGCTTAGAGAGGTTTTCATTTTGAACTACAGTTTTCATAGTCTTCAGCCAGAATAGCTGGAATACTCTAGAAACTTTAAATCCGAAAAGGAAATTATCCAGACTCTAATTATAAGTCATGCTAAATAGGTCTAGAGAAGGAAAAGGCACACATGGTGAAGAGTTTGATTTTTATTCCCAGTGGAAGAACTGCCATTGGTTTCCTGTCAAAATTCTGTAAATAAGTCTATTAGTGAGAATTAGCCTTCAGCAGTGTTCTGGGTTTGGAAATATTTAATTTTTTTTTTTGTTACAACTCCCACAGTCCTTTAAGTTGCGAGACAATTTGGGGAGGTCCAAAAATTACTCTTTGAAATAACTGGTTAAAAACCATGCAGACTTCTATTCAGTGGATTATTGTCTCTTCTAGACATTCAATATGCGAATAGTAGATAGCAGGGATGTGCCATCCATTTAAATTGGTTCAAAAGTCATTACAAAACTGGGGAGCACTGGTGCTTCATTTCTAAAGAGTTTCTAAAGTATATTTAGTGAAAAATTTGTTACTATAATGAGACTAACAAAATGCTGTTACAGTAATTGTACATAATTAAATTACTATAATTGGGGACAATTCAGGGGCTCCTATCTCCCTCATTTTTAAAGTTATTGGGGTGAAACTTTCTACAATGGTAGAACATATTTACCACTGTTAGCCCACCAAATTTCAGAATGTTTCACTTTTCCATGGTCTTTTGGCGAATTTTCAATTTTATTTATAAACAATGTTTTTGTAATAATAAAGAAAATCTGTTCCTAGTTTCAAAGTGTTATTTCCTGTTTAATTGTGTAGTCCTCATTTTGAAAGTAGTTGTTCTACTCCAGAAACTTTTTTTGTGGCAGAAACTTTGCTAAATTGGTGGAGATTCAGCAAAGAGAAATGTGCTATAGGACAATAAGGCTTCCCAAACTACATTTCCCAGAGTTCTGTGCTATTCCCAAAATGCACTGGTCCCTCTTTTCACTGCTCCTAATGCTGAGATGCCATTAATCCCAGGGAGAGGAATGGCAAGGCAGGCAGTCAGCCTTTTTGGCTTAATGGCTTTGCTTCCTTGCACTGAATATGAAACTGACTTTGTGAGCCTTCAGAGATTTACAAAACTAAAACAAAAAAGTATGGGGTAAGTTTAGATTCTAAAATATTTGGTGTGGGTCACGGAAACACTTTGGATATGGCATGCGACTTACAAAACTCCAGATTTTCTAACTAATTCCAACTCTTCTGATTTTTTTGCACATGCCTAGTAGGTAGTATCAATAGTACAGGTACCCAAATCATAGGCCTTTTCTCCCTTCCACATAAGCAAAGGACAGTGAAACACATGAGGATCCTGATAGGCAAAAGAAATATCATCTTTTATTTTCTTCAGATAGGAAAAATTACAAACAGAGAGATAACCCTGAAAAGCTGCATGACAAAGTTACCGTTCAGTTTGTTCAACAATTCACAATGAAACCAGTGAATTGTCACCTCTTTCTCTGAATAAACTTCAGAATTGAAATTTTGTCAAGAACTTTTCTTCCCCCTTCTGCTTCAAAGACAAAAACATGAATCAATGGGTTCAAATTTCAAGAAGAGAGTGTCCATCTAAACATTGGGGAAAATGTCCTGATGATAAGAAAGGTTTGTCAGTAGTATATTCAGCCTTAGAGAGTTGTGGACTCTCCTTTTATGGAGGTCTTTAAACAGAATTTGGAAGTTCATCTCTCAGAAGCACTTCTGTTGTGTATTCCTGCATGGCAAGGGGTTGGACTACATGAGGAAAAGGTACCTCGTGGATGTTGGGAAAGAGAGGTTCCTGAAGCCGTTCACACATCTATCAAAATTAAAGAGATACTGTGCAGAGCCCAAGAAACTTAGTGTGCCTTTGGTATCCACTAAGGCAGGCATGGGCAAACCTTTTTGCCTTGGGGCTGCATTCGGGCCAGGAGGGAGAGGAGCCGTTTGCACACTGGACGAGGCAAGCCTACAAGAGGTAGGGCCCAGGAGGGGGCAGGGCAGGGCCCAGGTCATCCTCAGGTTGTCCTCCCAGCATAAGGACAGGGTTGCTTGCCCCATCCTTATGCTGGGAGAAAGGCATCCTTATGCTGGGACATGCAGCAACTGGCCTGATCCTCCTCCCCCAATCCTTGGCATTATGCCAAGAGGAAGGTGATACAGGCAGTGGATGAGAGTGCTTCGGAGGGCTCTCAGCCATCACATGCCTTGCTCGAGTTGTCCTCCCAGCATAAGGATGGGGCCGTTCGCACCATCCTTATGCCGGGAGGAGGCCAAGACACACAGTGGCTGAGAGTGTTCCAGAGAGTGTGCATCCATTCATAGGATATCTTATGCAATCTGTTCTTATTTTATGTATTTATTCATATAATATATATATATAATATGATATAAATAATATATATATATATATATATATATATATATATATATATATATATATATAAAAATCTGTGTGTGTGTGTGTGTGTGTGTGTGTGTGTATATTCTCTTTTTTTATAATAATACTATTATTTTCCCTCTCCCTTCTCCTCTCCTCTTTTATATCACTTGGGTCGGCACCAGTTCTGTTTGGTTGTCATATAATATGTAGTCTTGTCTGTCTCATTGCCACTATGTTTGTGTATCACAACTGTAGAAAAGCACTAATAAAAACATTTAAAAAAAGAAAGAAAGAAAGAAAGAAAGAAAGAAGGAAGGAAGGAAGGAAGGAAGGAAGGAAGGAAGGAAGGAAGGAAGGAAAGAAAGAAAGAAAGAAAGAAAGAAAGAAAGAAAGAAAGAAAGAAAGAAAGAAAGAAAGAAAGAAAGAAAGAAAGAAAGAAAGAAAGAAAGAAAGAAAATAGAGGGCTCTCAGCTGCTGTATGCCTTTCTCCCCCATCTTTTTGGCATAAGGACGCGGTGGGCCACCGTGTCCTTATGCCAAGATGACAGGGAAAATGAGGAGGGCCTAAGTGTCCAGGAGACACATCCTGCCCCCAGGCCTTAGTTTGTTCATGCCTGCACTAAGGTTTGGTTCCAGGGCCCACTGTGGATACCAAAAATCTGTGGATGCTCAGGTTCCACTATATATAAGGGTATAGTAAAATGGTGTTTCTTGTATAAAATGTCAATATCAAAGTTTGCTTTCTGGATTTTAAAATATATTTTCAAGTTGTGTATGGTAGAATTAATGGATACAGAGTCTGAGAACTGTCTGTACTTCTTGAACGATAATTTTCAGAATATACTTTAAGACCTAGTCTACACAACCATTAACCATACCATAGGACTGATTCTGAGATCTGTGATTCCTGTTCAAGCTCTTTCTGTAAAGGAATTGTCTCTGGAGTAGGAAAATAAAACATATCCTGTTTACCTATGCTTGATCTCTCACTCTGGGCCTCACCTTGCATTGTCCTTTTCTCTTTAGAGTATCCTTTTCCCTGTATTAAAATACATCATTGTGGCTTATCCAACTTTGAAACTGCTCATTTTTCCTTCCTAAATGTGCCTGCCTTTCATACAAAGAACATCGGCAGAGTATAACAGAGAAAGAGTCTTTTGTGATTTTTTGCATCTCAATTGCAAAATGCATTAGTGAAATGTAGCATCTGCAGGTACCTCACAACACTATGAATGCAAGTACAGTATCTTAAATCCTATCTACACTGTCATATAATGCAGTTTCAGGATGCAGTTTGACTTCATTGAACTGCATTATGTGGCAGTGTAGATTCATATAATCCAGTTCAATGCAGTTAAACTGCATTTTAAAACTGCATTATATGACAGTGTAGATGGAGCCTTAGCATCATTCACAGTAACTGGTAACTTCTGGTATTTTTGCTTTTGGACATGGTATGTGTGATGAGTGCATGCTATACAGAGAAAAGTGCATCCTTTCCATCCGATAAATGTTTACGTGTCCCCAGGTATATAGTTATGCAAAAACATTTAGTGATAATAAAGTAGCATTTGCAAGGATTACCAAACAGACTAATAACCATTTTGTGAAGTATAGCTGAAGCATTTTCTGCAGAGTCCACTGTAAACACTGCACATTGTTGCTAACAGATTTGTGTAAATATCTAGGTGGCTTTCAGAAACCTTTTACTGTTGTCAACATTTTCATGACTCCATTTAAGTTTGGGACCCACAGTTTAAGAACCAGTGCACTAGTGTGCCTGGGGGGACAGAAACTGCCTGCAGCCCTTTTGGCTTGTAAACACCAGCGCTGTTGCTAATAGCCTATCAATTTATCCAAATTGCCATTTTAAAAATATGCTACCATCATAAATCTGAGGCTTTTATTGTTGTTGTTTTTGAGCATGAATTTCCATCACTCTCAAACATTATGGAATTTGACCTCAGGCTCCCAAAAACAGATGGGAAACAGAAATAGCAGCAACTGTTTCATTTGTTATTTAATCTTCTGATTTTCTTTTGGAGGCTGCTCTAATGCAGAAGGTGGAGGGGGACTGACACTACAGAGTCCAGGGTTAGTAAGGAAAGACAGAGGGGCACAGCATGGCAGCCCTGAAGAGCTATTACTGGCAACTGATACCTGCAGAGATGGCAGAAGAGAAGACAGGATGTAACCAAACATCTGCCCATTAAAACAAGCCCCTGTCTTTCCCTGCCATGTGCTGCCCAATCTATCCTGTCTCCTTTTCTCATATATAGTACAGTAAAATTGCCATCTGGTAGGTTTAAAAGGGTTTTTAAAGTTTTTTTGTTTTGTTTTTTTGCATCCACTGTCATGTTCTTTTAAAGAGGTATCAGTCTCATTTTTATATTCACATAGCTTTTAAAAAAGTAGCAAAAGGTAGTAAATTCTATAGCCAGGGAAAAGTGAGATTCCCAACATTTGAGACTTATTTTGAAAGCATATGCATATTCTACTATTCCCACACCACAAACTGTTATGAAACTCTTTCATATATTGCATTTGTTATGTTTTGTAGATTGCAATCCCCAGAATCTTCCTACAAGTTACCAGTCTGGCTGAAGGACTCTCAGAATTGTAAACCCATAAAAACAAAACAAATTCCCACCTCTAAGCAACACTGACTAGAAACCCTCAAGCAGGAATAGTATAATAGAATGCCATGCTGGTTGGGGCTGTAGTTCAGAAAAGCACACCTTTCCATGCGATCACTTTGTATTCTAGGAGCATAGGCAATTTGGTTCTTTCTCGGGCTGCTCACTATGAGAAGTCCAGGCCACTTGAAAAAAGTCTAAGTATGGCTTCCTCTCATATGAAGATCAGCATCATTTCTGCAGTCTGCCGAGTTCCTCATTTTTAACCAAAAAGCACATTATTTCTCTGTATGCATTGGTCCCTTTCACACTACACAGTTATAACACTAACATTCCAATTTTACTGTCATTGCAACATTCTGTTCAAGGCTTGAGTTTCTAGTTCAGTGGTTCTCAACCTGGGGTCCCCAGATGTTTTTGGTCTATAACTCCCAGAAATCTCAGCCAGTTTACCAGCTGTTAGGATTTCTGGGAGTTGAAGGCCAAAAACATCTGGGGATCCCAGATTGAGAACCACTGTTCTAGTTTGTTGAGGCACCTAGTGTTTTTAAGTTTACTGAGAATTCTAAACACTCTTTGTTAAATTACAAATCCCAGGATTCTAAAAGATGAAAACACTGACATCCTGGGATTTGTAGTAAAGTGAAATCATAGTGCTGTAACCATGTAATCTAGAAGATTCCTTAGAGCAGTGTTTCTCAACCTGGGGGTCGGAACCCCTGGGGGGGGGGGGGGTCGTGAGAGGTGTCAGACGGGTTGCCAAAGGCCAGTATTTTCTGTTGGTCATGGGGGTTCTGTGTGAGAAGTTTGGCCCAATTCTAACATTGGTGGGGTTCAAGAGGCTCTCTGATTGTAGGTAAACTATAAATCCCAGAAACTAGAACTCCCAAATGTCAATGTCTATTTTCCCCAAACTCAACCAGTGTTCACATTTTGGCATATTGAGTATTTGTGCCAAGTTTGGTCCAGATCCATCATTGTTTGAGCCCACAGTGCTCTCTGGATGTAGGTGAACTACAACTCCAAAACTCAAGGTCAGTGCCAACCAACAGTATTTTCTGTTGGTCATGGGAGTTCTGTGTGCCAAGTTTAGTTCAATTCCATCATTGGTGGAGTTCAGCATGTTCTTTGATTATGGGTGAACTATAAATCCCGGCAATCACAACACCCAAATGACAAAATCAACCCCTCTCAACCCCACGAGTATTCAAATTTGAGCGTATTAGGTATTGGTACTAAATTTGGGGCAGTGAATAAAAATACATCCTGCATATCAGATATTTACATTAAGATGCCTACCAGTAGCAAAATTTCAATTATGAAGTAACAATGAAAATAATGTTAGGGTTGGGGGTCATCACAACATGCAGAACTGTATTAAGGGGTTTATTAGGAAGGTTGAGAACCACTGCCTTAGAGTAACATTCCATTATATTGAGAAGCCTACACAGGCTAGGAATTTCACTACATCCATGTATTAGATTGCTAAGAACCCTTCTCTGACATTTGCTTTGTTTAGCATCCAACTGCTATATTGATTCTTTGGTTAGAATATCGGTTATCAAATGGCTGGCAGTGGTTTTCCAGGATTTCATGCAGAAGTCTTTCTTAGCTCAGCATTGGTATTAACCTAATGGTCTCTCATTCAAGCACAGTGTCATCAGATGGCCAAGCACAGTCTTCCTCAACCTGTTGCTTTCCAGTTGGGTTAGATTAAAATTCATACCATCACCAAATAGCATGCCAACTGGTTTACAGAACAGTGGAATGGAGAAGTAACAAACCAACTTTCTGGTCCCTACTGAAAAATACTCCCTTGGCAAGAAGTTAATATTCTTGCTATTTACTCTTCTCAACTGACAAATTAAGCACCCACAGGCAATTATTCTCAAATATTTATATATCTACATATTAATGTATAATACCTATTCCAGTTTGTACAAGACACAGCTTTCTCATCACTGCTGTACCTAGTTGTTGAATTTTTGAATTTATGGGAGGTAAGCTGAGCAAAAGCTACTGATCGGTGAAATTGGGTGCAACTGAGTGTATATATAGTGTAAAGAGCTACAGCAAATGGCAACATTGCTTAAAGCTTGTAGGATTCTGCTGTGAAAACATCGCCCAGCGACACATGCTCAGACGCATAAAGCTGAAGGGTCTATTTTTGGAAAGTGGTAGAAATCCTAGAAGCACAAGCTTTATACATGGTATCAAAGTGACACATTTGCAGATTTTGAAAAAAATACAGGACATCTCTGGGACATCTATACACATTGCATTGAATATTTGTCCTCAAATAACTCTATTAGTCATATTTTCTGTTAACAAGATTTCACAGAACCTACCATAGTATACAGACTGACTGCCTGCCAGGCAGCTGCAGGGCCTGTATTATGTACTTCTGCAAATAATCCCAGAATCTGGGAGAGGATCATAAAGAAAATACTGGTGGTTTGCTGCAACTAAAACACAGAAGAAATGGACAGTGATGGGCATGAATCCCAAATGAAAGGCAAAGCTACAGATATATCTCATGAAAAGAAATACTTTGGCAACAAGCAGTAAAGAAGTGCCAAGGATTGTAGGGAGGTGGGAGTTTTGGGAATTTTAGGCACCCAGAGGAAGCAAGTGATGTGAATCAGAACAGAATGATAAAAAGTTCATGGAAATGCTGTGGTAAACATGGGTCCCTTTCACTCTACACAATTATCGCACTATACTCCCATTTTAATTGCTATTGCAACATCCTATAGATACCCAACATTTGTAATTTGATAAGGCATCAGAGTCTCTTAGCAGAGATTTCTAAATACCTCTCCTTGAAATACAGATTCCCAGAAATCCATAGGATGGAACCATGGCAATTAAAACAGAACTGTGGTGCTATAATTTTATGAATCCAAAAGAACTTAGAGAAGTGGTTATCAGTCTGTGGCCTGCGGCTCAGCAGTGGGCCACAAAAACAAAAATCCAGTCCGCTAACCTTCTTCCTCTTTATTTATTTTATTTTATTTTATTTATTACTGCTCCTTTCCACAGAGCTGACCACATCATCTCTAGATTATTAAATATGGTTTTCGGTGGGCAAGCAGATGGCTACTACTGGATGGCATATGTTCTGTATCAGAAACTAGAGCTGATGTGGTCTAACCAATGCAATTTTCTGAATCAGCACCCCAAATAACCAAACCAAATCTAAAGTTGACCAAAAACTGATTTGCAACCCTTTTGGTACTAATGTTGGAGAATGGTCCCTGGTCAAAGTGGGCCCTGGTTAAGTGGGCCCTGGTCAAAAAAAAAAGGTTGGGAACCACTGACTTAGAGAAAAACAAAGGCAACACAATTCAAGAAGGAGAGGTTGGTCTCTAAGTGATAACTGGTGTTAAGAAAAATCATACACTATGCTGGCATTTGAACATAGAAAATGCATAAGGAAACTAGAGTGAGTGAAGCAATTACATCACTGGAGGGCATCAAAGCATACTGGTCTTTTCCCTCTATTGAAGAATAAGACATGTATGCCACAAAGCCTATCTTGAACTTCCTAAACTTTTGCTGGCTTCGCTTCTGGTGGAACACCTTATCCGAGGGTCAGTTTTCAAGTCAGTTTCAACTGCCAATGCAGTAAGCTTCTGTATGCACAATGGAAGAGGTCCACCATACCAGTGTCTTCCACACCAGCATGAGGAAGGTGGCTGGGGAGATCCTGCTGCCCAGTAAGCCGGTCCATGTGGGGGACCACACTTGCCATGGTAGGTGCTGGAGGGAACCTCCACCTTGCACCTTGAGCAGCTCCACTGAGGCTGCTCTGCCCTGGAGCAGAAGAGTAGCAGAGGCTGCAAGAAGACATGAGCAACCTCTTCCTCCCCAGCAGCAGAAGGAAGAGAAAGGAACGGAGGCCAGATAGAAGATCTAGGTGATGCTGTTCCTGTGACCCTAGGTTCCCACCAATCTTCTCCCCACCATCAACACACAATAGCATTGAAGTCGGGCACCCTCAGCCATGTTCAATAAAGTGTCCTGAGCAGAAAAAAAAGGAAGAGGGCCAACATCTTTTCTTTTAACCCAAGAATTAAAACACCTTTGGTGGACCCTAGGAATAAGAAAAGTGTCCCTTATGATGTCCAGAATTATTTATTTATTTATTTGTTTGTTTGTTTGTTTGCAACATTTCCACCCCGCCCTTCTCACCCAAGGGGACTCAGGGTGGCTTACAAAAACCAGCAAAATTCAATGCCACACAAAACGAGTAAAAAATGACAATATATTAAAAACCATTAACAATAATCATAAAATATATTTTATGGGGGTTGGTGCTCATCTTCATTTCTAAGATGAAGAGCCAGCATTGTCTGTAGACACCTCCAAGGTCATGTGGCCGGCATGACTGTATGGAGCACCGTTACCTTCCCGCTGGAGCGGTACCTATTGATCTACTCACATTGGCATGTTTTCAAACTGCTAGGTTGGCAGAAGCTGGAGCTAACAGTGGGCGCTCACTCCGCTCCCGGATTTGAACCTGGGACTTTTCGGTCTGCAAGTTCAGCAGCTCAGCGCTTTAACACATATTACCACCAGCACTCCATTATTTATTTTATTTATTTATTTTATTACATCACTTCTACCTCGCCATTCTCACCTATCAGGGGAATCAAGGCGGCTTACAATATAAACATACACATCAAAAAAACAGTTTACATCAGATTTAAAAATCCATCGAGATTAAAAATTACAATAAAATTAAGAGTATATATTAAAAATATATACATAATTATATATTTAAATGTACAATTAAGTTGCTTCAAGCTTTAAAACATATAATTAAGTAATATAATTAATTGTTTTGGGAAGAATGGAAGCAATTAATTATATGTTTTTTTAATTCAAGCTTAAAGACATATAATTAATTGCTTCCATTCTTCCAAAAAAAAATTTAGAGGAATGGCAGCCTTTTTGGCTTCCCTCGCTTGCACTAAAAAACAAACTGACTTTAATAGGCTTCTGAGCATTACAGAATTCAAACGAAAAAATGTTGGGTGAGTTTGAATTCTTAAGTATTTTGCGTGGGCACCCCCTCATGTTTCTTAATATCTGTTCATATATACAAAACTTATGAATTAGATATGACTAATTAAAAACAAAATTATGCAAACCCCTAGTATTTACATAACTCTTGATTTACCAATCAGCAATGGATTGAATAGGACTATTCTAATTACGATTAGCAATTAGTTTTAGGCATTGGATTATAACTTCTACAATCTTTGATCATTGGACTTGTTATATAGGTCTGATTGACATTGTAGACCGGGGCATTGGGAGGGCTCAATGTCCTCCAGTCCTGCCCTATTCAATAGTAAGCTATAAGTAGGATTACATTTAGGATTGCTCTTTTCTTTTCTGATTGATGTTTCTCCCACAAAACTGAAGCATTTAATAAAAGATCAGGATTGTGCAGGCAAAACTAAGCTAGAACTACATCCAAATTCAGTAATAGAGGGGGAAAGTATCTCTGTATGATATATGCAGAAAATCACCATTTTATCGCCAGCTGTCTAACTTGAAGATGAAATTAAATTCCTTCCATTAAAAATACTTTGGGGATTTTTCCTCTCTCTCAGTCTTGAGTCTTAGTCACACACATGGCAAATTCCAAGTATATTACTTGGAAGTATATTACATTGATATCAAAGGAACTTACAGGTATTGACCCAAATCTAACCATGGCAGTATATATGCAAAATTAGCTTCTCCACATGGATGCCCTTCAAAGGAGAACCACATGTTCAGGTTTGACAGCAATGCAGATTTACATCATCATTTGTGTCAAAAATGACTCTCATCCACATTTTTGGTATGGTTGTCAGATTGCCTTTAACATGAAGCCCCAAACACTATTAAACCATGCATGTTTTGTTTCAGGCAAGCAGATCTGAAAGCTTGGGTGCATTTTTGCTATAGGATTAATGTAGTTTGACACCACTTTAACTCCCATAGCACAATACTATGGAATCATGGGACCTGCCGTTTTACAAGGTCTTTAGACTTCTCGGCCAAAAGGTGGTAGTGCATCATCAAACTGCAAATCCTGGGAACACATAATATTGAGGCACAATAGGTTTTGGAGATGCAGGCACCATCATCTCAGGTAGCAAAAGATCTTGTGCCAACCTCAATTTAGAAGCGAATGCTTGTTTTTTGTATTTATATGCCACCTTTCTCCCAGTATGAAACCCAAGACAGCTCACAAACAATATCCTCACCAAGGAAGACTGTGATGGCAGCGGGATTAGGGAAGTCCTTCTATTTGAGGAGCTGACTGGCAGAGGTCTATGTTCAGCAGATCAGCATCTAAGCTCCAGTGAAACATTATTTTCCTTTCTCTTTTATCCTTTGGGCTGCCCAAATACATGCTCTGGAGGATATTATGGCCCTCCAGAGCAAGTCCTTGCTCTTTCTTCAGCCAGTTCCACCAGCAGAAGTCAAGTTCATGGTAAATGGATTTAGGAACATGACCTGTCTTAAAACCCACAGCAACACCCTTTCTTCCCTATACCATTCCAATTGCCCTAGGCAAAAGTGGAAATGTTTTTATGGTACAAAAGCAAGCAAGCTACCAGTAGTCAAACAGTAATAACAAATTGGCATGACTAATTTGATTTTAACATAAAAGTACCTTGGCAACCACAAACAAACAAGGCGTTCGAATCTAAAAGCACACTGTGACTTTTTGACAACTTTAACAGCCTATAACACTGGACTGAGTTAGAACTCTCTTTTTTTTCTTTTGTGTACCAAAGAACAGGGGGGAAATGATTTTCTTGTCATGACAAAAATGGATAAAGACAAGTTATATTCTCTGCTGCCTACAGTAATAGTTTGCTTTGCCTTCCCCCTGTGGACTTCTCTAAGACTTCTAAATAATAATACAAAAAACTGATAGAAAAAGAAAGAGCTCAAAAAATAATATAGAATGGTATTAACAATTGCAGCTGTCCAGAGATGTGCTAGAATTTATTTTCAGACCTATAAGATTTCTTTTCTGTCACACTTAACATTATTTATTTGTAACCTTTGGTGTCCTAAGAGCTCTTCTACAAACCCAAGAACATCCTTCTAAGTTGTTTCATTACTGGTGTGGTCAGATTCAACCATATTTTTAACTGTATATCGTAGAGGGAGGGAGTCCCATTCTGTTTGTCTAAGTGGAGGGCATGCTCCTTGAAATGAAGATCAGCCCATGCTATAAATACTTTTGTGCGCTTATTTCAAGACCAAAGAAAGGCCTTGCAAATGGAAGAGGAGACAATGCAATTTTTCAGTCATACAAATGACTTTTTGGTTGTACAAAAGAAAGTTCCTATTATAAAAACAATAAGATACACACACACACACTTCCTTGTAAGAGCAGTTGCCAGGCAATGAATACATTGAAATTATTCAAGGTTTTCTATATATTGGTTTGGTCATTAATTTGCTGTGTGCTTCTTTACTCCTTTGCCTTGTAGACTGGTATCCTACGGCTTGATTACACTTCTTCCTATACATCTTTCTTGCTCTATCCACTTTCTGTTATATATATTACTTCCTTCTCTCTTCTAATAAAATGTACCTGCAGTCACTTTGTAGCCCCTGACTCCTGCATTAGACATCCTTGGACCACTCTTTTTTGACAAAACATAGATTGCCTTGCCTGAAATCCACCAAGATTGATGTTATTGTGTTGCCAGTGTTCAGAGCAGTGGTTCAAAGCTTTTGGTCCCCCAGATGTTTTGGACTTCAGCTCCCAAGATTCCTAACAGTTGGTAAGATGGCTAGATTTCTGGGAGTTGAAGTCCAAAACACCTGGAGGAGCAAAGATTGGGAACCACTGGTTTAGAGCATCAAGCCTGTGGGATTGTTTGATTATCACGGAAACTGACATCATTAGCCACCTTACTCAATGTTTTCCCTCTGAGGCTAGTAGTAAGAGAATGGGGTCACCAAGCAGCAAATGTATGGTTGCAATACAATATGTTTAGAGTCATCCTGATCCTGTTCCTCAATTGTTATGACCCACTAAGCTTTAAAAAGACCATGTCCTGCAGAGTTTAAAATTGTGGTGATTTCACCTTGTATTCTACCACTCTGTCCCCAAATATTTATTTATTATATTTATTTATTTAGTCAATTTTTATGCCGCCTTTTTCCTGGCGGACCCAAGGCAGCTCACAACATCTTAAAATATACATCATGGATAAAACCATTATCTAAAACCAACATTAAAAGATCCAGGAATACTCCACTGCATTCAAATTATAAACAATAAAAGGATAAAAACAGAATTAAAATTCCCGTATGACCATAAAGTTCTGGGTTCAATTAAAGGGTTTTTTTTTCAAATAGGAAAGTCTTTACACCTTTTCTAAATAATATCAGGATGGGTGTCAATCCAACTTCTTCTGGCAGTGCGTTCCATAACTTTGGAACCGCCCCCGAAAATGTGCCTTCTCTGGTGGCTTTAAGGTGCCAGTTGACCCTCAATTGAGTGGAGATGAGGATCTCCTTGCTGGCTTGTAATGGTCTGCCCGGTCTGCATTGAACAAATATACGGTTAACATATATGGAGGTTTTCCAATCTTTATACTACCAATTGTATGTTTACATTTTGGCAATCTCACCACTGCCACCAACTGTGTGGGTTCCTCTCAGACAATCCCACTACTATGGGCAAATGTGGCGTTTTTACCCTGTAACCCAATGATTTTAAAGACTTCCATGGTGCTCATTACAATTACTGACTAGACAGAAGCCTTCCCTCATCCCTACCTGACAGCAACTTCTGATAGCACCTAAATGTCTTCAAGGTATTTATGAGGAAGTATGAATCTTCTGTTGTCAATGGATATCACCCCTCTGTATTCAGTGCTGCCACCACATGCACCTTACCAGAACCCAAGCTTTCAGAGAGATAGCACTCCTAAAGACCAAAGTGAAACACTCTCTCACACTCCTCTCACACTCACCACTAACTCAACTCAAAGTTCCTTCTCTCAATCCAACCCTAGTCTAACTCAAACCCTTTTCTAAGTGCATTCTACTCAAAACTCAAAGCGAACTCCTCACGTAAACCAAACTCTCAACTGTCATTCACCATTATTTACCAGCCGTATGCAAATCTCCTTGAACAATCAACCAATCAGCATTCATAGAATCATAGAATCACAGAGTTGGAAGAGACTTCATCCAGTCCAACCCCCTGTCAAGAAGCAGGAAATTGCATTCAAAGCACCCCCGACAGATGGCCATCCAGCCTCTGCTTAAAAGCCTCCAAAGAAGGAGCCTCGACCACACTCTGGGGCAGAGAGTTCCACTGCTGAACAGCTCTCACTGTGAGGAAGTTATTCCTAATGTTCAGGTGGAATCTCCTTCCCTGTAGTTTAAAGCCATTGTTCCACATCCTAGTCTCCAGGGCAGCAGAAAGCTAGTTTGCTCCCTCCACCCTATGATTTCCCCTCACATATTTATACATGGCTATCATGTCTTCTCACTTCAACATAGCCTAATATGTAGCTTCATGGTCCTAATATACATACAAAGGATCAAACAACATTTTCCAGTACATACCAATGGCATCACAAAACCCACCAGAATTGCTTTATTGACCTGGATCAATGCAACTGCCTGAATTTTTGGACCTTCCTTGGGGATGCGGTGCTGAGTACCTGCATGTCAAAATTTACCTTCATTAAATTTAATAAACCTCTGTCATCCCTGAAGGCCGTGATAATTCCAAACTCCAGCTTCCAACGTATGCTAATAAGAAGGACGTGTTCTGAAAAGCTTTCATGCCTACTATATAATCCTGCCTACATTTAGACCTTGGGTCGTGGATTGACTTTTGATTTTTTTTGGCCTGCTTTAACTCAGCTTTGAATTATTCTAACAACTACTGATGTCTTAGAGGCAGGGCTAGGAAAGAAAGCTGACATGAGTTTCAACGAAGACAATGTCAAAGTGGAACAATAGCAGTTGCAGGGAGCCTGGGGCCTAGAACAGCATTTCTTCCACCTTCTGCAAACTTGAGTCACTGCAGATAGCAATTAATCTTTCCAACCTGTTAAAGCAAATGCTCCTTGCTTCAGTAATCCCACCATCTGATGCAGCCCTCTTGTCTCTCCGCTGCCAGCCAGCAAAATACAAATAATCACCTGCAACTGAAGGTAGCAAACAAGGCACTAAGATTATGGAAATAAAATTCAACTCATTTGGAATTTAGCTATTAGGTGAAATGGCCCTACTAAGGAGTGTGCTCTTCTATAGCATTACTATCATAATGTTAGGGACCACACAAAATCGATATCAGAGCAAAGATGGGGAGTTTTGTGGGATGGAAGGTTATAATATCTATATTATTGCTATGGAAACTGGTTATATTTTCAGCAGTGACATTCATCTGGCTAGCAGTTAGCAAAACAAGAACATTCCGCATTTGCTAAATGTCCCTGCTATGTCAAAAGAGCAAAGATGGTCTACAATGAGAGGCTTGCATGCAGGGCTTTAAAAAGTGTGGAGAAGCAGAGATTAAAATGAATTTAACACATGGAGACTGGAGGAACTTGCAGATTTTTTTTAAAAAAATCAACAATTCCCCTTGCATTGAGTTTCACATCTTTACCTCCAACTCTCTGTATTAGAGATTCCTAAACTGAATGCTCCCTGAAGAAAAAAAGTTAAAATTCAAAATAGAGGTCTTCCATTTAGAAACGCTGCATTTGTTTCCCAGGTCCTACAGTGTGAAAGACTACCTACCTACAGCCAAAAAGGAGAGATTCTCTTCTTTGCTAAATTGATTCTTCCACTGCCTCCAAGTGTGCATACACAACTGTCAATTCAGTTCAGGTTATTTTGAACCAATGGCTAGCAATCGCATTCATGTTAGTAAAGTGCTGAAACTGTTGTGTTTTAGTTTGGTCTAAAGGAGCTATCCAACTTGTAGAAGCTATTTCAGGGGCAGGGTTCTGGCCTTTGGTCACTGCTTTTCAAGGTCAAACTGAAAGAAAAGGCAAATTCATTGGCCACTGACATGGGAGTAGCTGATGACCAACTCCTGGAGCTAAATTAATCAAAGAAATACATACATCCCCAGACTGAGTGCGGTCTCTACAAACAGAGGATCCAGGAATAGATCCTCTTCCTCTCTCTCTAAATTTGAACCGTTCCTATTATAGAAGAGCTACCAATTAACTTAAAACAAATATTATAAGGAATAAGATGTTTAAGCAAATGCCATATCTCGATGGCAGAAACCATAGTTTACTGAAGTTTCCAGGTGTAGGCACTGGTACATAAATGTAGGTTTATCTGAAATCCAAGAGCGCCACTGCTATTTGGATTGCAAACCAGCAGTAGGGTATCCTGGTTTACCAGAATCTTGAGAAGGAAAAACTTCACACATATGTGGTCTGTCCCCAAAGTAATGAGAATGGTTTTTAATATGCAGCAGAGAAGGACCAGGAAAGGATAGTGGGGTTTGAGGCAGGTGGGGTGGAAACCCAGGCATCCAGTTTGACTTCCCTTAGTTGTGTCCACACTTTTTTAAGGAATTGATACAGTAGCAAATTGCATAGTAGTTCATGTGTCTTGTCACAGGCAAAAATGCAGAGGAGCCTGGAGCAGCATTCTTCAACTTCAGGATCTGAGTACGATGTGGCTTGTGTAAAGGCTGTTCTGAATGCTTTCCTACCCACTGTATAGCCCTGACTTGGCTCCATGTGATTTCTTTCCCCAGCTCAAAACCCACCTCAAAGAACATTATTGTGTGGCAGTTGAAAATGTCCAGGTATCTGCAAGGAGGGCTTTGAATAACATCGCAAGTGAAGACTTCCTTCACTGCTATGAAGAGTGGCGGTAACACTGGACTCACTGCATTTGACCACAAGGAGCCTATTTTGACAAACTGTGATTGCATTATCAGAACTGAGACCACAAAATTTTGAATTATGAGACGTGGCTCCATTGTGTGTAACTGCGCCTGAATCACATATTATCCATTGGCCAGCACCTCCTTTGTCTAGCTGGCATTGGATCATCAGGACCCATCAACCACCCATCAAATCACATTTCACTCAGACGCACCCAGTTTCTGGGAAGGTCTCAATTCAAATCTACAAATAGCAGTTTATTAAATTTCCCACCTCACATCTGATGGGCTCAGAGGCAGAAGCGGACTCACACATCCTCTAATGAGGCTGCAGATCCTAGCCAGCACCCTCCAGGACCAATGGGAAGCCAGTTCTGTACTGCTTCTTTCTCTCAAATGTACTGTAAATAGACCTATGAGTTCACAGTTGAAATATGTCATTACTTTGGAGTGCTTTCTCTGCTGACATCCTCTTTGATCAGCAATCAGACTAGCCCCCAATCTCCAAGCCTTCCATAAACAACTGAAGACATGGTTTTTTCAACAAGCCTTTGACCATATTTAGATTCCTTTATTGAATATATGTGAGGACCTATAGATTTTTTTATCAAACACTTTACAAGACTGAGATTGATTACTGTTGTTTTTACCTACAGCTATCGCTGTATTTTATTGATTTCAACCAGGGGGCATTGTGAAGTTGTGATGTTTATATTGATTGTTTTATGTTATTGTTTTTTACACTTTTGTATTTTGCGTGGATGTGCCTTTGAGTGTTTTGTGACATGCCCTGAGTCCCTCTGGGAGATGGTGGCAGGGTACAAATAACGTTTATATTATTATTATTATTATTATTATTATTATTATTATTATTATTATTATTATACCATTGAGAATAAACCTCTACTTTTGCCTTCTACTTGTCTATGTCTCATTCGACCTTCTGGGAAGCTAGGCATTTCTAGACCCTGAATCCATGATTTAGTGGAGCTGAAATCACTCAACAATTACATATATGTTCAATGAAAAACTAAAATAATTCATTACTTTTTGGACAGGCCTCATATATGCCTCCTGCATATTTTGCTCACCCTGACTCTTCTTCAGTGCTAAAGCAAAATTCAGAATGTTAAGAGCTGTAACATCATAGAGAGCCACCTGTAACTGGGGGCCGGGCTGTGGCGCAGCAGCTTAAGTAGCCAGCTGCAATAAATCACTATGACCAAGAGGTCATGAGTTCGAGGCCAGCCCGTGTCGGAGTGAGCACCCAACCATTAAAAAAATAGCCCCTGCTTGTTGTTGACCTAAGCAACCGAAAGATAGTTGCATCTATCAAGTAGGAATTTAGGTACCGCTTTGCGGGGAGGTTAATTTAACTAATTTACGACACCATAAAAATTGTCCAGCAGCCATTTGGAATGAGGAAGTATCATCAAGATGTCACAGTGGATGATGAAACAGCTGCTCCCTCTGTGGCCTTCAGGAAGCTGGAAGCTGGAGAATGTTAAATTGCCTCTGCGTCTCTGTCCCTGTCTCTGACTCTATGTTCATATGGCATTGAATGTTTGCCATGTATGTGTGTACATTGTGATCTGCCCTGAGTCCCCTTCGGGGTGAGAAGGGCGGAATATAAGTACTTCAAACAAACAAACAAATAAACAAACAAATAAACTGGGTAGTTAAAGGATTATCTGGGATACTTGGCATCACCCTATCAGTTATAATTGGCTTTGCTATGTCATTATTTTCAATGTTTCTAGAGAAAATAACTTTCCAATATCTGAGCAGATGAGTGAAAGGAGGAAAATTAAAGTTTTGCTATCCCTTTCCACATTGCCAGCAATGATGATCCAGACAGGCTCCTAACAACAGAAGTTACAGAAAGGGAAACACAGTTTAAGCTTTTCTGCAACAATCCAGGTTGAAATCATTCTTTCCCTGATACTTGACTAGAGCAGTGGTTCTCAACCTGTGGGTCCCCAGATGTTTTGGCCTTCAACTCCCAGAAATCCTAATAGCTGGTAAACTGTCTGGAACTTCTGGGAGTTGTAGGCCAAAACACCTGGGGACCCACAGGTTGAGAACCACTGAACTAGAGGGATGAGAGGGAGTGTGAAGTCCCTTCCAAGTCGATAGTGCTTCAGTGGGAGAAAGTCAGAGTGGTGCTCCAGAATCCAGATCAACAATTTAGCAATGAAAAGGACATAGTGTCCATATGGATGGATGTGGAATATTGTCCAAAGATATAAATTTTGCTTTGTGCAATTATTTAAAAGAAAATCTCTATTGAGATGATATATAGATGGTAAGTAACTTCAGATACGTTATTTCAAATCAGTGTTGAAGTGTCAAGATAAGGAAAGCTCAGAGCACATTTTAATGTGTGGTAGACCTGTAAAAATGAAAAGTTACTGGTCTAAAATTTGTAAGTTAGTAAAAAAAATTAAAGGTAGGTTTTTGTAATGTTAACATAAATGGTTCTGTTGGGAATAACTGAGTAGTAAATATGGATTACACCATAACAACAGCAAAAATAATGTTTGTTCATAGAGGGAAATGGATTGAAGCCCAGACAATGGAAGACTGGATTGTTAAGATTGCAGAGATAACTCAAATGGCCAAACTGACATGGAGTTTTGAACGATAAACCATTGGAAGACGTTTTGAAAGATCATAATGTATTAATTGTGATTATGATTATCATTAATTTTGGTAGGATCATTTAGATAGATTTGTAGTGATATAATAATATTTTTTCTTTTATTTCTATTTTTATTTTCATTGCAGGAGGGGCAGGTTGGCACCGCTTTGTGTTTTTATTCTTTGTCCTTTTTCCTATCATTTTTCCTTCTTTGTTTCTTGAATGTAAGCATATCAAAATAAATACCATTTGGATTGTAAATTAGATTGCTAGTGTAATAAATAAATAAGTAGAAACAGCTTAGCAAGTAAAATAAAATGAAATTGTGAAAGATTGGGGACCAAGTCATAATCTCACCAGGTGATAAGTGCTCAGGTAAAAAAGTTTTCAGATGGCACCTAAATTAATGAAAGGCAGCATCAGGTAGGACTTCAATGGAAGGGCATTCTACAAAAGCCCTGACAAAGCCCTGTTAAATCATTTCCTACAAAAACTTATTACCCTTTTCTGCAGGAAAACTGCAGCTTATTTCCATGTAAAGTAGATTATTTAATATCTCCCTAGAAGAAGAAGAAATCATGACAGTGCAATATTTTATTGGATTTTAAAAAGTATAATGAAAAAGAAAAGAAGCAGAAAATAATGGGGGGGGAGCAAGGAAAAAAGCAGAAGGGAAGTATGACTTCTGTAAAGCACATGCTCATGCATAGCTAATACATTAAGAGCTTCTGATCATTGAACAATACATGATGAATGTATTTTTCCAGTTTTGGAGTGTAGATTTGTTTCAATAGTAGAAGCATGCAAAATTCGACAGTGTTGACCCTCTGTTGAATTCTAAGTCACAGAAATATAATTTAAAACAATACATCCATCTAAAACTGCCAAAGATTTTATATGATAACAAAATTAATGCCTTGTAACACAACCAATCAAAGAGCATAATGGCTATAGACTCAACATCATATGCCACAAGGGAGTGTTATCTGCATTACTTCAACAACCTTTCATTGAAGCAGATAATTCCTTTCTAAAAAGGACTAATGGCATCCAAGTGTACTCAAAACATCAATTTTTGCTACACCACACATAGTTTTAGGTCAAAAGGATATTTTATATATTGAAACTAGGTCAATTTTCCCTTGGTTAATTTGCAGCGGACAGTCTAACTTTGTATTCCACTTAACTCTAACTTTCTGTGTATGCCACGACAGTCACAGTCTGTTCTTCCTTCTTTCATAAAGATCTGCATCTCTTCTTTTAGAGAACTCTTCCATCATCATCGCCCTTTGGTGCAAACTGACTTCATTATCTGAACCCCACTCTTCTTTCCTCTGTTACAATGTAGACATTTCTGACTTTTGCTATCCACTTCGGAATAACTTTATACAACCTTCTACAGAGTGATAGCAACCGCCTCCATTTATGACCTCTTGTCTTCTCCCTCTACATGTCTAGCAGTTTCGCCTCTGGCAAGAGCTGAAAATAACCTTTTCAACCTGAAATGCTCAGTGCTCAAAACTTCACAGGTGGTTCCATGTGGAATTTTACAAGCAGTTCTGCCTCCAGGGCTGAGCGGAGGAGAGGGCTTGAACATGGTTCGATGCTCCAATTCATTTCTTCTCCTCACCTCCAAAACACATCTAACAGAGATACAACTATTTCACGGAGCAGCTGCAACTTCATTCCTTTTGCAGTCTAAATCAGGTTTTAGTTATTTTTATATTTTCAGGGCGTGACCTCACCAAATGGCGTAGAAGAAATATAAGGTATTACCATTATGCTTCATTGTAGGTGCTGAAGGAACAAAGAGATGAATCAGTGGGAACATGTGCTTATAATATTTAGATATTTATATGAAACCTCAATCCTATTAGAACAGGACCTACTAAAATACTATTCCCACTAGGAGTGTGCAATTTTTCATTAGTCGTCGTAAGTCATATCAAATTTGTTAAATTTCTTCTTACGATGTGATATCCAACATGCAGGCATTGTCCGTGCCAAAAAATTAAGAATCAAAACTTAACCAATACTTTTTAGTTTTAATTTTGTAAATCTCGGAGGCCTCCCAAAGTCAGTTTCATTTTCAGAGCAAGGAAGCAAAGCAAAGCCAAAAAGGCTTCCTTTCCTCTTTAAATTAATGGCCTCTCACCATTAGGGAAAGGAAGCAGCAGGGAGAAAGCAGAGTTCACTGGGAAAGAGAACTGAGAAAGCACTATATTCTGGGAAATGTAGTTTGGGAAGACAAGAAGCTCTATGACAGAGAATTCAAAAGGCCCTGTCCAAAACTACATTTCCCAGAATTCCACTCAGCATGAAAAGCCTCAATCAGGATAAAGGAGAGATTTGTTTCCCCATAGCAGCAACCAACCACATGTCCAAGAAATTGTTAAATCTGCAAAGAGGAGGACTGACTGATACTTCTAGTAAGTAAATCTCTGGGAAGAAATCCCTAAATGGCAGTTCTGTTGGTTAACATGAGAGACATTCAATGAGATAGCTGTTGAGGCTTTTTTTAAAAAAAGTTTTTGTCAAAACCTTTTTAAAATTCCTGAAATCAGTAGATGTATGAATATTTCTGAAAGCTGGGGACATTATTACCGTATGTCACCATATGTCACCTGTTACCGTATGTCATTTTATAGAAAATTCAAGGATATAGCTCTTGTAATTTTTTTTTAAAAAAAATTATAAAAACTTTGAAAATTCTTCAAACCTCCGTGGATAAGTGAAATGTTCTGAAACTTGATGGGCTATCTGTGGTAAATGTGTTCTACCCTTGTAGCAAGTTTCACTGTAATAACTGTAAAAATGAGGGAGAAAGGCAATCCTGAAATTTTTCCAGTTGCGCAATTACTATAATGAAAAAGTAACAACATTTCATTACTCTCTTTACAGTAAAGAACTTTTTACTAATTATACTTTAGAAACATTTTAGAAATGAAACACTAGCATCCCCTGATTTTGTAATAACATTTGAAAATGTTTTATCGATTGACCTTTTTTATCGATTGCACATGGCAGTCTCAATTCAAGGTGCTGGTAATTATCTACAAAGCCCTAAACAGTTCGGGACTTGCCTATCTTCATGACTGTATCTTCCCCTATGAACCTGTGCGATCTCTAAGATCTTCTGGGAAGGTTCTCCCCTCGCTCCTACCCCCGTCACAAGTGCAATTGGTGGGGACGAGAGAGAGGGCCTTCTCGATGGTGGCCCCCCGGCTCTGGAACTCTCTCCCCAGGGAGATTAGACTGGCACCCACCCTGTCCACTTTCTTAAAGACCTAAAAACGTGAATGCTCCACTTTGCCTTTGATTAAATAGTCCCCCAGATAATTTTGGTCCCACTTCTAACCTAAGATATAGCTCTTGCACTTTATTATTGTTCCCTGCCCTTTGGATAAAGTGTTCTATTTGATATTGCCCTTCTAGTCCTAATTTATCATCTGGCCCCTGCACTTTACCCATCAGCCCTGTCCTTGCAACTGATTTTCACCAACCCACCCATCCAAGCTTAGCATTTATTTACTATGTCAGGCTATTGGTTGCTTGTTCAATGGCTATTTTATGATGTTTCATGATGTTGTTTTATGAATTTTACTGTGTGTTATTTTAAACCATATTGACTGAGCTTGTTCTTATGTAAGCCGCCTGAGTCCCTTCGGGAAAATGGTGGCAGGATACAAAAATAAAGTTAAGGTAAAGGTAACGGTTTTCCCCTGACATTAAGTCTAATTGTGTCTGACTCTGGGGGTTGGTGCTCACCTCCATTTCTAAGCCAAAGAGCTGGCATTGTCCATAGACACCTCCAAGGTCACGTGACCAGCATGACTGCATCGAGTGCCATTATCTTCCCATCAGGGTGGTACCTATTAATTTACTCACATTTGCATGTTTTCGAACTGCTAGGTTGGCAGAAGCTGGAGCTTATAGCGGGAGATCACCCCGATCCCTGGATTCAAAATAAAGTAGTTGTTATAATTATTATAATTCCCACCCACAGGAGACCTATTGAATTAATGTGAATTACCTAAAATAGTGATCTTGAATACTCAAACTCGGTCAGATTTGGTTAGTACCAAATGGAGCAGCGTTGATGAATACCAAGTTCAGTAGACCGTATTTCAGAAAAAAGAACTGATCAAACCATTTTTGAGTATTTATGCCTAAGAAAATACTATGAAATTAATGGGGTCCCCATAAGTACACAGTGACAAACAAAACAAAACATAACCAACTAAAAAGCAAATACTTAGTCTGACATATAGGAAAACAAAAATGTACAGTAGTGGCCTACTATTTTTGAAGGGCTTTGGAACTATATACTTTGTTGTGTAATAAGCACAACACCCTCAACTGACCCCACTAAATTGGAAGCATGCTATTTGAACTCCTCTTAGAATTCTCTAATTGTTTCTTATACTATGTACATCTGGAGACAGCTTGGTTTGACAGTTGCCTTTTAGCATACAGGTGGAGAACCACCAAGGAATACCAGGACAATGCCAAACCTTGCTTAAGAAAATCCTATGGAATTTATGGAGTCACATAAATCATAAACAACTTGAAGGCGGATACATGCACGTAGAATTATGTATATTAAAATATGGAAAGATGGATGTTTTGTTTTGTAATTCTATATATATAATGTGATTGGGGATGGCAGTTAAATTTTGCTGTATTCTGTACAATGACAAAAAGTTATTCTATTATATACACACACACCTGTTTATAATATATCAGGCATAGTTTAAAGAAATCACATTCGACCTGGAACTCTAAAACTGGTTTGTTTTTGTTATGCCTAAAAATATATATTGCTTTGTGAAACTCATTGCTATTGTCAGCATTCTAGTATTCCAAAATGCTCTTAGGAATTTATCATGAGAGGCTGCTAAATCATAATTACAGCAGGATAAAAATATTTTTTGATGGCAACTGCACAACCTTGTAGCTGCATTATGCTTGAATCATTATTGGATTGGCCCTTTTTCACTCACATTAAAAACCCATCAATACATCCAATATCACTGTTGTTCCACCACTTCTCCTTGACTAATCATTTCCTTCTGCTGCAGTCCTGGCATTGCGAAGAAAAGTCAGATCTCATGAGAATGTCACAACTGCACAACTTTGCAGTTACAGCAATCAAGAAGAAATAGAAACATAGAATTAAACACAGTGTGCATGTGTTGGAGGTGTAGGTGGTGAGTCTGTGCAGAAGATTGATTGCAGGAATTTGCATCAACAAAGTACCAGCATCACACAATTACACTGAGGTGTGAGAGAGATCATTTCAACAACACAATTGCAACAGGACAACAGACTGATGTGATAAAGCCCTTAGCCTTATTCTGTAAAAAAAATCCTTCAGTCAAAGTGACAATCCCTGAAGACAACAATATAATAATAATATACTTTATTTATATTCCACTCTATCTCCCTGGGGGGACTCAGAGTAGATTAAAGAAACCTGATCGAATTTTTGACTGCATGTTTTTTAGGGGCACCTTCTACCTCCCCGCCAAAGCGGTACCTATTTATCTACCCACATTGTTGTTTTCTAACTGTTAGGTAAACAGAAGCTAGGGCTGATGGCGGGAGCTCACCCCGACCCGCAGCTCAAACTGTCAACCTTCCGGACAACAACATTTACAGTAGCTAACGGTTAACCCACTGTGCTAGCCACAGAGATTCATCCAGTCCGTTCAACCACAGAGTTCCATGAGTTTTAGGCCCCTTCTACATTACCATATTAAATCCAGATTATATGCTTTGATAATCTGGATTATATGGGAGTGTAGAAGGGATCTTAGACTGAACTTTAAACACTGTCCTTCCAAATAGGTTAAGCATCTCAGATAGCTACTTTAAAGTTTGGGCTTGGTTTGGAGCAGATGTGCTGCCCCATTGCCATTGAAGCAGCCAGCTGCCACTGCCTTCTTCCACACCCAGTCAATATAATATGTAACTTAGGGCCCTTCCAGACAGACCCTATATCCCAGAATCTGGTCCCAGGTTTTCTGTTTATCTCTGATTATCTGGCAGTGCGGACTCATATAATCTGGTTTAAAGTAGAAAACCTGGGATCAGATCCTGGGATATAGGGTGTAAAGAAGTATGATGACAGGGATGGAATCTTTTTGGATCCCACCGCTGCCACCAAATGTAAAGAAGTATGATGACAGGGATGGAATCTTTTTGGATCCCACCGCTGCCACCAAATTGCGAAGGATTCAACTTCTACCTCTATGTATCCCACTTTTCAATGTTGTCGCTGCCACCACCTTTGAAAGATGCTTTGCTCGAATAATAAGCAACAATTGAAGAAACAGTAACTTGTTTATTTATAGCACAAAGCTTGATGGTCGCAAGAATGTTATATCTTGAGGTGAACGATGTTACTTCTGCACAGTAAGTGTTGCAAGATTTCTCAATAGTTTCTCTGAGCTTAGTATGGTATCAGCTTTATATGACTTGTTTCTTTCAGTTAGGAATACTGTCCTTCTTGAACTTAGTTGATCTGTACCCGATCAAACTTGGACTGGGGAGTTTAACTGGTTAACCCTAGTCCTCCTTGACTTAGGGATGTAGCCTCAGCTCTTTAGTTATCCCTACTAAAGGCTCAGCAACTTTAATTTTAGCCCTTCTCCGCTAAAACTCTCTAGCTGCTCAACTTCCTCCCACAATCCCTTCTCTCGATCTCACTCCTTTCCCACTGAACAGAACCAACTGCTCTGGTCAACCGTCAAACTCCAACTGCCCAATTCCAACTGCTAAATTTGAATTCTAAGGCTTCCACCAGCAAGGTGAAGCCACGCCCCTTTTCCTGGCCATGCCTCAGAGGCTCCCAACTTCTGTATAAGAATAGCTGAAATATATAACCTTAAACAGTCAACCTAAACATAGCAATCATGAATAAAACACAATGATCATGACACTTTACTAGGGCCTGTCTGGAAGGGCCCTTAGAACACTCGAATTGTCTTATACAAGAAGACAAAAGGCAAACGTGGCTTATCCAGGAGTCCACAAATGTCAGAGTTTGGGATTCAGATCAGTGCCTTGTCCACTAAGCATTTGCACTTTCTTTGTAAGGGAAAAAAAAACCCTCAAGAGTTTCTCAAGAATTAATTTTCCTTTAATGTCAAAAAGGGTCCATTTGCTGCATTTCTTCTTGTAACATCTCTAACCATTAACTGTCTTTGGTTTTAACGTTTTGGTTGCTACTCCCAGCCCCTCTGCATCACCTACTCTTGTATCAACTGTTCTTCCTCACTGACTCCACTTGCCAAAGACATTTCTTCTCAGAAACAGAATTTTTTTTTTTTTACTCAGCCTTAGTTTCCACTTTTTCTGCCTACTTTAACTTTGCTGCTATTAAACAAGGCCACAAAGGAGAGGCAAGCACCAAGCTGAAGTGCCTGAGCATCCAGTAAGGAGGTGAATTTGTAAGGAGAGACCACTTACATTTTGACCTTCTATGACCTTGAAAGCTGGGATTTAGTAGCTTTATATGTATCTGGGGCAGCATTATATCAGACAATCCCTCCAGATGTCAGTGACTCACTCCAGGGTACTTACTGGTATATTACTTGCAGCTGTCAGAAACAGTGTCTTGCATTTATACTTAGCTTTGCTCCACAGGTCCTTTGGCTTGAGAGAGTTCGATTTATTCAGTATAGATGGTTTTCTTATTCTTTCTTTATGAAGGCTTTAAGCTCCAGCCAAGAAGGCTTGTAAGTGTGATATTGTCAATTTTGTTCCTTTGACAACTAAGAGAAATTATACCTTTATAAGCTTTGATTTCCTCATGGTTTGGAGTATAACACCTTTAGAGAATAGAAAATTAAGACAGGTTTGGCTACTTTGCCTATGTGTGTGTATTTTAATAGCTCTTGGCTTAGTCAAGGGTAACCACATGCACTTTGAGACATAAGACTTTCTACTTTGACAGAAACTTTTAGTTTGTCTCAAGATCCCAGTGTGCTTGGAAGGGTTTTTTTAAAAAAAGCAATCAATAGAAATCAGAAATATTTTCCACAAACTTCTGCTTCAAGAATGCTAGAGGGCTAACAATAAGTTAATAAGTTAATAAGTGGGATGTGTTTGGAAGTATAGTCCTCTAAAGACAAATGCCTCCAAGGATGGATAGAATAGGTACTTTTTTGTTAGATGGGTTGTTTTTTTTACAGAAATTTGTATGAAAATGTTACCAAAACAGATCCTTCACATGGTTCCCCATTCCTTCAGCTTCTTTTTCATTCATTTCTGAAGAAGTTAACGTACAAGTAAACTTCATATATAAGTTGAGGCAAATTTTGCAACCAAAATTATGGATTTTGATATGACCCATAGTTAAGTCAAGGGTTATTTCACAGAAAGGAAAAAGCACTTGTATCGCCTCAGACAGCCAACCACCATTTTACTGTCCAGGCATTAGAAAAGGCCAGAAGTCAAGAAAGTAAAGTCGTTCTTCCATGATAGACTACTCTCTTGCCTTTTGCTAATCTACTCATCAGAAGGATGGTTCCTTTGGATAAGAGTTCAGATGGGGTACTTTCATTGACCGTAGATAAGTTGACCCAGATTTTTTTGTGGTGATTTTTGACATTTTCTAGACTTATACAGGAGTATACACAGTAGTTTGAGGTTGCTGGTTTCCTTGAACATTGCCCAGGGAATCAGGCCAACAACTGCACACTCTCAGCAAACCACCATCCGCTAGCCCACCATCCGGGGAAAGCTGATTGCAGCAACTTTGCACACTGTCTGAGAGCTTGGAAATGTTACTTTTCTCAGCAAAGTGGCCATTCTAGGTCCTAACAATTCTAGAAATAACTTTTCAAAGTTCCCCTCAAAAGCCATCCATGCCTTGAGATCTTAACCTCCCACATGAACTAAAGCTTATCCACAGAGGCGGTCCAACCGCCAGTCAATCTAGGCATTTGCCTGTGGCACCATCGTCCCGGGGGCGCTGTTGAGGCCCCCAGGGTGGCACCACCCCCCGCCTCCTTCACCTTTGGGACGGGCCTTCCCACCACGACCTGGGCCTTGCCGCCATGCGGCCTGCGCGGCCTGGCACCACCTCCTGGCCTGCGCGGCCTGGCCATGCCTCCAGTGTAGCCTGGCCACACCTCAGAGAAGGCAAACATTCCTGGGCGCTTTGCTGGAGAGAGAAGTGGGCGCCGCTTTTTTCCTCAGCAAAGTGCCCAGGAACATCTTCCTAGCGAGAAGGCAAAGGTTCCTGGGTGCTTTGCTGAAGAAAGAAGCGGGCGCCGCTTTTCTCCTCAGCAAAGCGCCCAGGAACGTCTTCCTTCCTGCCCTGCACGGCCCCGCCTCCCGCCCCACGCGGCCCCGCCTCCCGAGGAGGGTGCAAAAATTCCATTTGCCTACTCCAGAAAATTACCTAAGGATGGCTCTGCTTATCCATCCTCCTATGCAAATGAAACTGTCATGTTTTAGCAATGTGTGAGTCATTCTGCATCTACTGACCCTAACCAACGTGCAGACACAATGCTCTGACTAGTCCCACCTCCTGACATGCATGGGAAGAGCCTTGCATGTTTGCACACACTGACAAAGGCTCTTCCAATGTAAATGTTTTCACTGTAGGAAGGGAAACGGTCCTTGCACACAATGTCCAAGGCATGGCCCTGCTCACAACATGCTGGAATGCACATAAAGAGTTTTGTCTTCATAGGCATTCTGGGTTCTTGCATTTGCTAAAGACCTCATCACACTAGAGCTTGGATCCACTTTAAATCTACTTTAAATCCACTTTAGGAAGGGGGCTCAGCCAAACAGGCCCTGACCCTCACCAAACTTCAAACCCCAGAATTCTGCAGGAGGCAGAAACTGGATTTAAAGTGGATTCATGCTCTAGTGAGATGAAGCAGTCACTCTATGATCCTCTTGATGCTGAAATACCTGGTCATCTTCCTTGCTGAGATATTGCTGTGTAAACAAATACAAGTTAACTATCCCTTCTCCAAAACACTTAGGACAAGAGTTGTTCCATATTTTGAATTTTTTCATATTTTGTAATACCTGCACATATATATTGAGAAACCTTGGAGTTGAGATCCAAGTCTAAACATGAAATTCATTGATATTTCATATACATTTTATATACATAGATTGGAGGTAATTTTATACACAGTAATTTTAATAATGTTGTGTGTGAAACAATGTTTGTGTTCACTGAACTATTGAAAATAATAGGGTTCACTATTATCCACAGTTTCATGTATCCATGCAAAGTCCAGGAACATATCTCCTGCAAATACTGTAGGCAGATCTGAACACAACAGTTTGGGAATGTGCACATGACTGGTTGTGGTACTATACTACTCAACATTTTGGGACTATGGAGTGAATAGGTCTGCCTCAGACCTAACAAAATGTTCATCCACCCCAAGCACGTACTTCCAGCCCTAGAAAATTTGCTTTGCTGTAACACTATAAGCATATTTATTCGTGTTAGGTAATATTTAGGCATAACAAGCTACACATTCCTCACTTCGGCAGTAAATTATGAATCTTTCCTTAGAAGTATATTTTTGCAGCTGTTGCATTAGTGGCATCACTGACCTGGAAAAAACATTTAACTTTTACCAATGAAGTTAAATGAATGCACTGAAAATGACCTCAAGCACAAATGAGGTTTTATTCAGACGAGCCTTGTTAAGATGGAAATGATGGGAGAATGTAAGTGTTAGGAAGGACAGGTTGTATACCTGTAATTGCAGCTCTTCAAGTAGTCATCTGTGTAGTAACATTATATATATATGGTGGGATTCAATACATCAAAACTGACTATAGATCACAAAAGTAGAGCTGCTGGTTGTAGGATGCCAAACCTAAGATAGGGAGGGGTTGAAGGAAAATCTATTGGTAGATCCTTGAGTGATTTTGTAGTAGATTTCAAAAGATTTCAGACTCTCCAAAGCAACAATAGCAACCTCTCCACTCCAAAAGTGTGGAAGCATTTGTGGCAACCAAAAATAGCTTTTTGTATGGAAGGCTGACACTGACCAACACACATTTTGATGACTCAAATGCTAGCTGTGTTCTGGGTATTAGGCTTGTGCGTTTTAGCTAAACCTTGATCCGTTTCTGCTGGCTGGACACCGGCAGACCCCCGCATCCATTTTCACATGCCTCCCAGAAACGGGTGGACAGCCGAATGGCCGTTTTCAGACTGCAGCCAAAAAATGTGGCTAGATCCAGCCCATTGGTGGCAATGGGGGGGGGGGGAGCTTCCCAGGCTCCCCTTCTCATCATTTTTAGGGTTAGGGTAGGTAGATAACTGTAAGTAGGAATTTTCTGAGAATAAGGGTTTTCTTTGTGTTTGCTGGGATTATTATCATTATCATCATCATCATTATTATTATCTTTTAGAAGTATTTTCTGAAGGAAAGGAGGAGAGACCATGGATTCTGGCCAAGTTTCTCCATGGATTGAAGCCCAACTAAATGTTGTAGCTGTTCTTTGTACTACTGGCAAGTGGCAACAGTCAGCCAATACTTACTACTATTATTATATTTTTACTAGAAAATTCAGAAGGCAGAGACAAGCAGCACAGAGAGATATAAAGAGAGAACTAGTTTGCAAAGGAAGGTAACTAGGTAGTTTTTTTTCCTGAGAATGAGGTTTTACTTTTCATTTTAATAATGATTATTATTATCTTTTAGAAGCATTTTCTATAGGAGAGGAGGGGAGGAAAAAAGAAGTTAAAGGGTGACTCCAGCCTCTCAGAGCCACCCAAATATTTCTAAAGAAAAGCATACCATAAGAGCAAAGGGAAAGAAATGCTCTTTCTTTATCCCAAGTCCCAAAATGTGCATGCACTGTGCACTCCACCCACCCATCCCGCATATTCCCAACTCCCAGTCAGTCCCACCAAATAAAAAAATGCTAAAACAGATCCACACACAAGCCTACTGAGCATACTTGATCTATTGATTCCAAAACTGGCACTAATTTCCCTCGATCAGCTCTAGTGTTTGAGTTACAGAACATGTGCCATCCACCAGAGAAAACCATGATAATCATATCTAAGAAACTAGAGCTGATGCAGTCTATCCAAAGCAATTTTCTGAATCAGCACCCCAAATAACCCCAGGAACAAGCCTAAAAACCAAGGCACCAAGATTTTTTTTTATTGGATTGTGTTATAAGCAACATCCAGCTCTGGTATTCAGAACAGATTTAATAGGTTCTTAATCTTTTAATTCTAAATATACAGGTTTCACTTGGAGGATCTTAAGATATCAGTAAAACTACAGTAGATCTTGCTAACATAAATTTCTGTTGCCTCTGCTCTCCTATATATATTTTTGGCACAAATTCATATCTTACTACAGTGGTACATGAGGTGACAGCCATCTCAAATGTACAGTGAGTGGAATCCAAAGTAGTTTCTAGAGTCTTGGAAGTGTTCTCACACTGGATCCAATCCACTGGTTTTCATTCTGTGTGCTTCAGGATCTTTAAGCTACAGCAAAGCTTAGCAAATAGTTCCCCGGTGAAAAGATATACCATAGTAGCCATTAACAAGATGAATGAAATGTCAAGATTTTAAGGGCCCATGGATAACCAGTTATCGAAAAATGAAAAAAAAATGATAGGTTTTAAATAGAGGAATATTATTTATTTGCTTTAATAATGCTCCAGAAATCAGTCAAATCTCAAAGGCTATGGTTAGAATCATTCCTATTGAGCAAGCCCCTTTCTATAGATAGAAGAAAGAGCATAAGAACAAATTACTAAATAGATTCATAAAAAAGGAAAGGTTTCAGGCAGAGTTTTCAAATAAGCCAGTTCTAAGATGTTAAAAGGCACAGTAGAACAAAGGATTTATTTGCTCCTAATTGTTCATTCATTTTGTTCTAAATTTATAAAAATTGACACTCCTCCCCTCAGCACACACATTTTATTCATTACTGGTGAAAAAACAGCTTCGAAACACAGGGTAATGTCTTGAAGGTTAATTAACGAACACTTTGCTTTCTTTAAAGCAGTGGGAAGCAAAGTGCAATCCTTTTACTGGTCAAAAAAGAGGTGGTGAATTGCTGGAATATCTATTCACCATCATTATCTGTTTAGCTCAGATTATCTGGCAGTGTAGACTCATATAATCCAGTTCAAAGCAGATCTGGGATCAGATTCTGGGATATAGGGCAGCGTAGATCCAGCCTCAAACTCCTATTTCACTCTCCCTTAATGGAAGGGCTGCCTGACTATATTTGACTGACATCGGATGCATCTATACCAGGCATGGGCAAACTCAGGCTCGGGGGCTGGACCTTGAGCTCTTTTCTCAAGCTCTCCTCTCTCACACCATCCTATCCTTTCTTCCTTCTCTCTTTACTTCCTCCTTCCCTCCCTCTCTTACCTTGCTCTTTCTCCCTTGCTCCCTCCTTCCTTCTCTTCCACCGTTTCGTCCTTCCTTCCCTCTCTCCTCCCTCCTTCCCTCTCTCTTTCTCCTTCCTTCCTTCCATCCTTCTCTTCCTCCTTCCCCCCCTTCTCTTTTTTTTCCTCCTTTCTTCCTGGGGGATGTTTCCTTCCATCCTTCTCTTCCTCCTTCCCTCCCTTCTCTTTTTCCTTCCTCCTTTCTTCCTGAGGGATGTTTAGCTGGGAGAATAGACAGTAGAGTCCCCTCTGAGAGATAGGGCAGGTTATAAATAAATTGTTGTTGTTGTTGTTGTAGAGAGGGAACATGAAAATAATAATAATAATAATAATAATAATAATAATAATAATAATAATAAATACAGACTGTACAAGGAAGCTGACACAACCATTGATCATATCCTCAGCTGATGTAAGAAAATCGCACAGACAGACTACAAACAGAGGCACAACTATGTGGCCCAAATGATTCATTGGAACTTATGCCTCAAGTACCATCTCCCTGCAGTAAAGAACTGGTGGGATCACAAACCTGCAAAAGTATTGGAGAATGAGCACGCAAAAATACTGTGGGACTTCCGAATCCAGACTGACAAAGTTCTGGAACACAACACACCAGACATCACAGTTGTGGAAAGGAAAAAGGTTTGGATCATTGGTGTTGCCATCCCAGGTGACAGTCGCATTGATGAAAAACAACAGGAAAAACTCAGCCGCTATCAGGACCTCAAGATTGAACTTCAAAGACTCTGGCAGAAACCAGTACAGGTGGTCCTGGTGGTAATGGGCACACTGGGTGCTGTGCCAAAAGATCTCAGCCGGCATTTGGAAACAATAAACATTGACAAAATTACGATCTGCCAACTGCAAAAGACCACCTTACTGGTATCTGCACGCATCATCCGAAAATACATCACACAGTCCTAAACACTTGAGAAGTGTTCGACTTGTGATTTTGTGAAACGAAATCCAGCATATCTATCTTGTTTGCTGTGTCATAAAATAATAATAATAATAACAACAACAACAACAACAACAACAACAACAACTTTATTTATACCCTGCCTCCAACTCCCCCAAAGGGGACTCGGGGCGGCTCACAGATAATATTAGATAAAAACAGTGACAATAAACATCAGTAAACAAACACATACACCAAATTATAAAAATTTAAACATTAACCTATGAAAATGAAAACACATTTAATAAACATGGAATTAAAAACAGCGAAGTTGATTAATAGACTAGCTAAAATGCACTTTGTTATAAGTTGTAAACTCAAGATAACAGATAAAGTGCTACAAATTCATTGGAGGTTGATTTGGGATGGGAACGACCCTAAGTAATATCAAGTTAACCAGGAGAAGTTTCAAGATTTTAAAGGGTGTCCCATTGAGAAGAACAGAGGGGGGAAACTGACTTTCTGCTGCTCTAGAGACTAGGACACAAGGGAGCAATGGGTTCCAATGGCAGGGAAAGAGATTCAACTGAAAAGATGAGGAAAAACTTCCTGGAGAGTGTCCTACGCTGCCTGGGAGTGTGGTGGAGTCTCCTTCTCAGGAGGCTTTTCCACAGAGGCTGTCTATCGGGGATGCTTTGATTGTGCCTCCCTGCATGGCAGGGGGTTGGACTGGATGGCCCTTGGGGGTCTCTTCCAGTTCTAGTATTCTAGGATTATATATCAGAAGCAGGCAATGCGAGGTCTTGTGGATACACTTCTCTACCATCCACCATCTCATCCTGACCAAGACCAATCCTTTTGGAATCCAAACATTTCCCATCTTTCCTTCACTTTCTGCCTCCAAAAGAGAAGAGAAGGGGAGGAAAGGGCAGGAAGGGGACTTGGGGAGACTTCACCCCACTCCGGCCCGACATGCGGCCCCCAAGTTAGAAATTTTGCCCATGCGTACACTGTAGATTTATTGCACTTTAACTGCTGTGGCTCAATCCTATGGAACCCTGAAAGTTGTAGTTTTACAAGATATTTTGCCTTCCAAAAGGTGCTGGCGCCTCACCAAGCTACAATCCCAATGATTCCATATTATTAAACCACAGCTCTCCAAACATTTTGTGTCAGTGACACACTTTTTAGAGATGCATCATTTTGTGACAGTCATTCAATTTTATGAGCAAACCAGGGGTTGAATCAACCCCTTATAAGAGATAAGGAGTTAAGGACACATACAGAAATTATGATAACGAAATGTGTACATATCTCATAAAAACCATTCATTTACATTTTTACACACAAATGGTTTGTGAGATAATAACTTACAATTTCAAATTTTTGTCATTTCTCATTGATACACTGCAGCCAACACACTCTAGTATTGTGAAACACAGTTTGGAAAGCTCTGCATTAAGCCATGGCAGTAAAAATTGTGTCAAAGTACATTAATTCTACAGTGTAGACACACACATGTTCTCGCTTTAAAAGAAAATCTACCAGCTTTAGTTTTGTATTCTTTTTATCCCAGCAAAGATGAAAAGCAGAAATGAAGATTCACCATGTGTTAGCTTGGAGCTGTGTGACCTCATACCTAGCAGGGTCAGAGACAAACTTTCAGTAGGTGAGTTAACAAGTTCATGGTAGATTATAATTTTGCAAAATATAGCTCAGAGGACATTGATGAAGAAATGATTAAATACCTTGATTCATAGCATCTATTAAATGTAAATTACCTAATGGCAAAAAAAATAACCTGAGCAGGCTCAAAGGCAGCTAGCTTGTTTTAGGAAGTAGGTCAAGGAAAAATAGCTAAGGTGGGAAAGCTACAACAAGGGAACAGAAGAAATAATTTTTAAAAATACATGAAAAGACTCTTTGACTTCTCTGCCATTGCAGTTCCTTTCTGATTAAGAGGCATTTTTAATCGCTCTCTTCTGGATTTTAGTCTAGTCAACAGGATACGTCAAAATCAATTACACATAGCACTAAGACACCACCTCCTGTGCAAACCTTGATGCACAAGACCATGTTCAGCTAAAAGGTACTTAAATAGGATAAATCTATTTCCAATTAACTGAACTTCCATAAGGTTGGAAGGAACTTTCTCATCTTGGGTTTCAGAGTTAATGCAATCCTGTGAACACAAAGTTTGCCTACATCCTCTGGTCTCCTTTAGATGGCCAAAATGCACGTAGGCATACCTTCAAGTCGCTTGTCAATTTATGATGATCTAATGAGTTTTGTAGGGTTTTCTAAGGCAAGGAATGCTCAGATGTTGTTTTGCCAGTTCCATGCTACTTGCTACAGCACCTGGGATTCATTGACAATCTCTACTCCAAATACTAACCAGGACTGACTCTGGGCCCTTCTACACAGGCCCAAAACCCATGACCCATCAAGGGTTAACCTAAGGCATCCAAACGATGCCTCAGGTTAACCCTGATTAATCCCAGTTAACTGGGATTTCCCAGTTTACTCCGGATTAATAAAACACAACAGATCCAGACCTTACTAAAAGGTCCGGATCTTTAGAGGAGCTGAGCTTGTTCTGGGCCTGTGTGGACTGAAGGGGTTTACACTGCCATATACAATTCAGATTATCTGCTTTAAACTGGATTATATGGCAGTGTAGAATCATATAACCCAGTTCAAGGCAGATAATGTGGATTATCTACTTTTATAATCTGGATTACATGGCAGTGTAGAAGGAGCCCAAATGACTGGTTGCTGAGCACATGAATCTTGTAAATCTGGATCTACTGTACATTGCCATATATCCCAGGATCTGATCCCATATTATCTGCTTTGAACTGGATTATATGAGTCTACACAGCCAGATAATCTGGGATAAGTAGATAATCTGGGATCAGATCCTGGGATATAGGACAGTGGCTGGATCTACACTGCCATATAATCCAGATGATCCTCTTTTAACTTTTTTTATGTCAGTGTAGATTTATATAATCCAGTTCAAAGAAGATATTCTGGATTATTTGCTTTGATAATCTGGATTATATGGCAGTTTAAATCCAGCCTACACTGACATATAATCCAGTTCGAAGCAGAGAATCTGGATTTTATATAACAATGTAGGAGCCCTTATAGACAGGGCCAAATCCCGAGAGGACTTGACCTCAAACCTAGTGCTTTTGCTGGGATAGTAGCTACATGCCCCTCCAGTGCAGTTAGGGGGCAAAGCTTCCTATTTTCCCCCAAAATTTACTTGGGTGGCCTGGCTGCATGCTCAATGCTATAAGCAATAAAGTTGCGGTCTGTTGTTGTCTGTGTTCCTTTTTGCTGCAAAACTGTTCATCCTTTACCATTTGGGCAGCAAACACCTACTCCCAAAAAGTCCTATAACTTTCAAAATCTCCTGATTTTGGAGTTGCAACCCTTGTTCTTGTTGAAGTGGGAATGATTGTATATAGAGTTGTTTAAATGTAATTGGGTTATAGTGGTGCAATGTGAGCTGGAGATTGCATCATGCACTGTCTGCTGTCCACTATGCGAGTGTGTAAAGAGTTAACTGTGTATTGCATCAGACAGCAGAGGTGGTTATAAATAGCTCCCTGTGTTATCTGTTCTGCCCTCTGCCCTCTGCTCTCTGCCTCTCTGCACTCTGTATGTATATATCGTCTTGAAAGTTTTTCCGTTTGTTAGTAAATCTTTTGTAGAAAGCCAAACAGGCTTCAGCTTCTTTATTGGTGCCAGTGATTCTTCGTTGATCTTCCGCTGCATGTGTGTTTATCCAAACGGCGCGCTCTGACAGTTCTATATTCTATGGATAGTGTCAACTCATGAACAGAAGCTATTGCATCTACTCTTCTACTACTCCAAAAAATGCAAAACTATTTTTCCAAAATGTATACTTCATATAGAATTCAGCCCAACGACATTGTTACCTACAGCAAAATTGGTCAGGAGCTACACCTTAGTTTACTGCTTGATCTCTGGGTGATTTGACATGGATCAGTAAGATTTCCCCATCCCAATTATTTAACAGTACCTGCAACAAAAGGGCTCTTTCTGTGCCATAATGTGCTCTGTGTGATCTGTAGTGTATTTTAGGTGGAAGGAAGGCTGGGGTCTAGATTTGGTTGTAATATTCCCTACAAATACTGGGACTCAGAATTCTTTATCTCTAGGTGCATGCCTTTTGCTCCATGCTCCAGTTAGTAGATATCGGGTTTCTACTTTAAAACAATAAAATAGATCTTCCAAGACCTAAGTAAACCTTTAGCATATGCAAGGCAACTTGAACTCTCCATCACAAAATTGCCTCTAAGCTGCAGCATTTTAACTCTCTACAAAACTATTCCATACATCACAAGTGCCACAGAGCTTTATCCTAGGCCTTGTGCTGTTGACATCTTTATAATTGACTTGGATAAAGGAGTAGCGGGGATGCTTATCAAATTTGCAGATGACAGAAAGCTGGGAAGGGCAGCTAACACTATAGAAAGCTAAATCAAGATTCAAAATGATCTTGACAGGCTGAAATGCTGGACTGAAACCAACAAGATGAAATTCAGTAGAGGTAAACATGAAGACCTTGGATTCAAATACCAAGAAACAGAGAAACATTATGGGATGTGGGGGATTTGATGATAACACAATGGGGTGAAAAAGATTTGTTTTTAAGGAGATTTTATTTATAGAAAGAAAAAAATCCCTAAAAATTGGGGGATGATGCAAACATTATAAAACTTGGTGGGCTAAAAGTGGCAGATGTGCCCTCCACGTGTGGCAATTTTTAAAACTGAGGAGAAGGAGAGCCTGGGGAAGCCCACCCATAGTGGCCAATGGGTCGAAAATTTTCATTTTTTCAGATGCAGAATGAAAACACCCATTCGGAAAGGTGCCCATTTTTCAAAGATGCTCGAAAACAAAAAAACAGAGGCCTTACAAATGAAACAAACAGAAACAGATAGTGATTCTATACAAATCACAAGTCTATTGAGCATATGCCAACAATGCAAAATGACTGCCAGACAGCAATTTTAGAAACCAATTTTTCAGCTTCGAAATAATAATTCTACCTTGCTCTCTAGTGGCTGTGCTGGCTGGGGGATTCTAGGTCCTGAAATCAAAAAAAAATTCCAAACTTTTCTAAGCTCTGGTTTGCAGTATTGTATTAATAATAATATAATAATAAAACTTTATTTATACCCCGCCACCATCTCCCCAGCAGGGACTCGGCGCGGCTAACATGGGGCCATGCCCAAAGCAATACAATATAATAAAATATAAAACAGCATATCATAACATAATTAAAAGTAATACAATAGATAATAATAGACATCACATCAAGAAATCAAGAAACAGTAAAACAAGAGCAGGCCGCATGAACACAAAGATAAAACCCGGAGTGAGAGGGACAGAGGGGTACTCCAATGTGGACAGGGACATATAAGAGTGGGGCAGTTTAGAGGATAGATGTTCGGGGGGGGAGTAACACAGAAATATATAACAGAAGTTATTAAATCTATTATCTTCAGCTGCTGTGGAACTTCAATGGTCTGATCTTGTGCAAGATCGCATCTCTGAAACCGCGTGAAGCCCGCATTAATCTAATCAGTTGCCGAGACCCAAGAGCCCCGAGAGGTAGAGGAGAAATATTTCTTAGACAATGGGATAATCCCACACCCCTCTCCTATAGAGGTTTGCCCTGACAAAATACTTTGGAGCATCTTCTGCATCTAGATTCATGTTTATGCTTTATTGTTAATAAATGAACAAGGAGGGACAGAACTCACATAGGTATGGAATGAGAATTGAGGTGTCGGTGGAGTGCAACCATGGACATATTCCTGGGCACCCAAAGGAACTTAAACTATATAATGTATGTGCTTGTGACACTGTTGAGGGGCTGAACATCCAGAAAGCCGGTCCAATGTCCAGCTGAGAGGGAATTCCCTCAGGGAAGCAAGGCAAACACCAGGAGATCCTCTTTAAATAGGTAATTAAGATCAGGTTCCAGGGAAGCCATCCAGGTATTTCAGAAATATCAGATATGAGCTGTGTCTCAGTGTGATCTGTATTATGTTTTCTATTCAGTTGTTTATATTTACATAAGCCTTGTCTTTGTCTGAAGCTGGTGCCTTTTATAAACTCGCATAATCTCATCACGGACTCTATGCATTGCCTCAAACCAAGCCTGGGAGGCACTCCAAATGGCTCCAGCTTCAAAGGAGCCAATGAGAGTGTTCTGTTCTTCCTGCCACAAAGGAAACTCAATCCACCTCTCATGTCAGCAGTAGTTCCCAGCCAATGGAAGTCCAGATCCTAACTTGGACAATTCTGAGCCAATGGGGAGGGAGCAGTTCTTTTGAATGGCTGTCAAAGTGGATGAAATGTATTGCACTATACTGCATGGTTATGTCAAATTCCTTTAGAGTGGAGACTCTGTATCTGACATCCCTTTGGGCCTGAAAGTAAATATACCGTATATATATATAAGCTGACCCGAATATTAGCCGAGGCACCTAATTTTACCACAAAAAACTGGGAAAACTTATTGACTCGAGTATAAGCCGAGGGTGGGAAATGCAGCAGCTACTGGTAAATTTCAAAAATAAAATTAAATATCAATAAAATTACATTAATTGAGGCATCAGTGGGTTAAATGTTTTGAATATTTACTGTATTTCAAAGAAAAACAGTAAACTAACTCTATAAGTGGAAAAGCAACAATAACTTTATAATAATCGTCATCATCATCATCAACAGCTTCATTTGTACCCTGCCCTATCTAGTTCCCCCTGAGGACTCAGGCCAGCTTCCAACATAGTAACAGGCAAACATATAATGCCTACATAAACAATGCAGGGCTAAATACAGATCTATCATTATATATACTAATTTCACATGTGTATTTCCCCCTGAAACCTTTGCAAATCCTCTCTCTATGTGCATTTTCCTCCTGCAATATTTGCAAGCCCTATTTATATGCATTTTCCCTCTTGCAAACATGTGACGGTAAAATTCATATAAAATTCATATACAAAATTAATGTATACATATAGGAACAGATATACAGGTACACGGAAATCTCTAGTTATCTGTATTTACATAGGATTTGCAAAGACCTGTAAACATATGAGGGGAAAATCCATATATTAATGTATTTGTAGAGGGAACATCTATATAAATATTTAGAAGCTTTGGGGCATGCATTTACCCAAGGAAGAAATGCAAGCAAAGTCCCCCAAAAAACAACTTTGTCCTCTTTTCCCCTGCCCTTTCCCACCTCTTTTCTTTCTCCCTTTTTCAAACTCTAAAAGTAGCCAGAAAAGACTTTTTAAAACTTCTCTCCCCCTCCCAAAAAAACCACCCTATTTTTGTTTCCTTAGGAATAAAAAGAAATACACACCTTCTGTTGCTCTCTTTTCCCTCCTTTCCTCCCTTTGGACTCAAATGTTCTTGCAATAGTAGTAGTAGTAGTAGTAATAGTAATAGTAATGAATTGTGCAAATTTGCAAGAATATCTTTTTTTTCTCCCCCTTCTACCCATGCAATCTGGCTTGCAAGGGTTTCACTCTGTCTCCTTTCCCTTTTGAAAGCATTCGCTTCTTGTCTCTGTCTCTCTCTCAAAAAAATAAGATAACCAGCCTGGGAGGAGAAGCACAGGAGGGAGGTTTTGGAAAAGAAAACATACTGTGGCCTCCAGGCTCCGCTGCTGGCTTGACCTTAACCCGAATATAAGCTGGGGGAGGCTTTTTCAGCTCATAAATAAGGGCTGAAAAACTCGGCTTATCTTATATACGGTAAACCTCTGTTATTGCCTTCAAACCTGGTCTAGCTGTCAAGGTAGCATGGTGTGCTGGGCGACAGATCCACTCCACTCTTTAGGTGGCTAGCTGATTTTGGCTAAAGGATTAAGATCCCCTTCCATCCCTAGGATTTTATTAGAGTTCACAAAACAGAACTACAACTCGTAGAGACCAGCCAGCAATGTTTCAAAATTCCATGAAGGTCTTCTCTTTTGAGGAGTAGCCAAAAAAGAAAAAAAATCAAAGGGCCTTGAATCAAAAAGTATTGTGTAAACAGATGCACATTGTGTTCTGTTTCTCTTGGTTCATTTTTATAGATTGGGATCCCCACTCCATTGCCAAAATTCGGTTGCTGTTCCATGAACACATATAAGCATCATTTTGTGTTTTTCAAAAGCATTCATGGTCCAGAAGTTCCCTGGAAGCACAATAATTCTCTAAAACAGTTTAAATTCCCTTCCATTTGATATTTTGACCAAACTAAATGGTTAGAGTCCAGTTTGGGGTCAGGGAATGTGGGGCCACCTGGATGCTATTTTGGGCTGCAACACTTCATACCCAAGAGTGGCTAATTTTACACAATAGCAAGAAATGGGGTAGCCCATGGGGGTATCCAGGTAACACAAAGCTACCTGCCCTGATCTGGATTCTTAAAGCATTCAGTTTGGAAACAACACATTTTCTGCTTACGAAAGCACGTAGACATCGACAACATTAAAAACAGCTTTTCTAGCCCATTCATCCACTGATCTCCAACTTCCAGACTTATTACTTCCTCTATATACTCCTGATTAACAGATTTGAAGAAATATATGTTCAATCATCTTGAGGTTCAGTGCACATTCCCCACAGCTGTTGCATTAGTTTTAAGACATTTATTAGATCATCTTGTAAGAAGGGTCAGATTCTCTCTCTCCAGATCAGAGATGTCATTCCATCAGCAAGATGCTCTTCATTAAGTGGATACACTTCCTTCTTGCTGTTATCGCCACTGCCCTTTAACTGGGCCCTCCAGGTTCAATCGCTCCATTCCCCATGAGGTTAGGGCACCTCCTTGATCCTGTCACTACTTACTTGCTGAGAGCAGATAAGTGAGCAAGCGATAGCAGCAAGGAGCAGCAGCTGCCAGATCAATGCGCTCCAGGGGTTGGAAGAATGACCCTTGCTAGTGTGTGGGATTTGGCAAGCATCTGGTAACGCCCTACTGTGACAGCAGCACTGTGACATGTTTGCAGTTTTTGCTAGCGTTTACTGTGGATATTATTAGGCAACGCTCTGTTCAGCCTGGGTTCAGAGAGCTATCTTGGTATAGCAATTTTAATGCTGAACTGGAACTCTGGAAAACCAGCATTCTAATACCCATTCAGTCACAGAAACCTATTGACTGGCTTAGGGCAGGTTCCAATTTCTCCGCCTCAGAGGAAAACAATGGTAAAACCCGTCTCATTAAATCTTCCCATGAAAACCACATTAGGGTCACCTTGTTTGTACGTGCCTTCAAGTCACCCATTGACTTATGGTGACCTCATGAATTTACTAGGGATTTTTTAGGGAATATAAAAAACTGGCTTCACCATTTCCTTCCATTGAAATATTGTGTACAACATCTGGCATTTATTAGCCATCTCCCATCTAAGTAGTAAGCAGGACTGATCCTAATTAACTTCCAAGATCAGATAGGATCTGTTGCCTGGTGTAACCCTAGGGTCATATCAGACATACAATGACTTCAAGGCACATTGGGTTTGGTCCCAGCCAACTGTAATTCTCTTACCACCAAGGAATAGGTAAAGGTAAAGGTTTTCCCCTGATATTAAGTCCAGCCATGTCCAATTCTGGGGATTGGTGCTCATCTCCATTTCTTAGCCAAAGAGCCGGCGTTGTCTGTAGACACCTCCTAGGTCATGTGACCAGCATAACTGCATGGAGTGCCATTACCGTCCCACAGGAGCGGTACCTATTGATCTTCTCACATTTGCATGTTTTCGAATTGCTAGGTTGGCAGAAGCCAGGGCTAAAAGCAGGAACTCTCTCTGCTCCCTGGATTCAAACTGCCAAACTTTCGGTTAGCATGATCAGCAGTTCAGCAGTTTAACCCACTGCACCACAGGGGCTGAACCAAGGAATAGCAGGTTATATATGATGGATTTCAGAGGAAGTCAAATCACCTCTGAGTATTCCTTGCCTAAAAAAACTACATGAATTTCCTGGGTCACATAAGTCAACACAGCCATTGGCATCTTGAATTGAAAAAGTGAATGAGAGAGGAGACAGAGAGATTAAAATAAATAAACAGGGAGGGATATATAGGTATTTTAGGAGGCTCTTTCCAGCCTTTGACTGCAGTTCTAAATCCCTGGATCGACAGGGTTCTTAGTGATGGCTGTGAGAAGCAATCTTGTTTTCTGGATAGGAGGCTCAAAACCAAAGTTAGATATGTATTAAGATTCTGCTCTGACTGCTCAACAGCTGGATTTGCCTGTTTTATTTGCCTGGATAAGAATGGTTAAATTCTGTCAACCACAAGCCATCAATCCTCCTAGAGGAACATGTTCATGCACTAAAATGTGTAAGTGAAGTAGTTGCTGAGGGGTTGTGCTTGGCTTCATCTTAACATGAATCATTCCAGCACTTGAAGTAAATGTGAAATGTTTTGCTTTTTGAGAAAGCCTTAGATTGCTTGCAGGAGTGAAGAACACTTGCTTCTGAATTAATGAATCGTTTTTAGCCACAGACAGCATGCCAAAACCACTCCCTTCATTTTATTTTAAAACAGCTTTAATTCTGTGTAAATCCCAGTATATGAATTCAATGTGTCCGTGTGTCTGAAAAGGAGGAGAAAAGCTTAGGAAACCAACTCCTAAGGACTTATATGGTTGATGAAAATGTAAAGTGAGACATTGCATGCTTTATCCAAGGTTGCTTACATGAGCAGCTCCCCAGAAATAATCACATCTGAAACCATCACAGCTTCCAATTTGTTTAGTCTGTAGGACAGCCTTTTCCAATCTAGTATTCTCAAAATAGGCTGATCTATAACTCATCCTTAGAGAGGAGGGGGAGGGACATTTTCAATTAGATCTACATAGAAATGTTTTTGAGGGCTAGATTAGGACTACCACCATTTTAAGAATTGCATTCATAGCAGGGTTGGAAAGCCTGAAACCTTATAGAGCAGTGGTTCTCAACCTAGGGTCCCCAGATGTTTTTGGCCTTCAACTCCCAGAAATCCTAACAGCTGGTAAACTGGCTGGAATTTCTGGGAGTTGTGGGCCAAAAACATCTGGGGATCCCAGATAGAGAACCACTGTTATAGAGGTATATAGACAGCATTCCTAACTATTAGGGCATCCTAGCTAGGGATTATGGAAGCTGGAGTGCAGAAACAACTGGAAGACCATAATCGAAATTGACTTACTCATTCCAACAGGACAAAATACTCCCATTTCAGCTGAACTGAAACACTGACACACTAGCAATTCTTTGGCATCATCTGTTATACAGGAGGCTGTTTTAAGGGGTATTAGACATCTTTTGTGATTCACCAGCTCTATCCTCCAACATAGAAACTGGCCAGAGGTGGTCAGGAAGAACAGCTGGAGGGTTGCCATAGCTGCTTGAATCTGCTGCTTGAGGCAATTGCCTCATACCAACTAATGATAGAGACCATCTTTTTCACAGGCTTCTCACCTCTCTGCAAAGCCAAGATTTTGTAAGGGAAACCCAGAAGAAAAAGAAAAAAACACAAAATAGCTGTGGAATGTCTTCCACAAACAACAGAAGGAAACCATGCTCAGTGGTAATAAAAGCTTCTGAAAGTCTTGTGCAAATCATACTCACTCCACTTCCAGAGAACGCTGTCCATTCTTGCAGTCAGATAGAGAACGGTGGGGGTTAGAGATCAGACTATCCTGAGAACACTAGGTTGGAAAAGTCTGTCCCATGCCTGTACACTTTTTTCACAGAATCATCTAGTTATTTTGGGAATGTGGGGATGGTAATCCAGAAAAGATCAGCAACCAAAGCTCTAAGTACTGATCCTAGCCTAAAGATTTAGATCAGAGGTGGGGAAGCTTGTCCTTGAGAAGTTTTTACAGTACAATTCCTATAATGCCTGACAAGTTGGTTCAGACTGCTGGAAGATGCAGGCCAAAAAACACCTGGGGGGCATACCAGCCTACATAATCCATTTCACCCAGGAGCACCCAGCGATGTTTAACCACAGATGATTCCACCATACAGGTTAGGAAATGCGGATCCTGCTAAGTGGGCTTTTTTCAACAGAAAAATGACCCACCTAAGCTGCCTGTCAATACTCTGATAACCCCTATGAGATCTCTCACCACCAGTGCGCAAAGGAGAAATCAGCTCTTGTTTGTTGAGCTTTCCATAATTTGTGCAGAAATATCTGTGCACGAATAGACAGTCTTTCTCCATTTATTGAGCAAAACACAGGTGCAAGCGCACATAGAGTCTGACCAATGGATCAAAGGGTGCAAACAGTCCATCCAATGCTTCTAATTAAAAGCCCATGCAACTTGGTTCAATTATGCAATTTGCACAAAAATCCTTCCAGCAAAGGAACAAAAAATGTGTCTCGTCTTGTGGGCAAACACAACTGGTTTCTTGTTCTTGTGTGTAAAAATGAAGTAAGTGAGGATTCCTGCTTGGAATAAAAGGTAAGATAGGGGCCCATAATCCTCCAAATAATAGTATAGTAGTTTATATGTTGCACTATGACACAAATCACCACTTAGCCATGGAAACCACCTGGTTGATCTTGTGCAAGTGACGTTTTTTCAGTCTCAGAAGAAGGCAAAATTTAACATCGTGAAAAAATCTTGCCAAGAAAACCTTGTATACCTCAGTATCACCATAGTCAAAAATGACTTGAAGGCACATAACAACAACAACAACAACAACAACAACAACAACAACAACAACAACAACAACAGAAGACATGCAACAATAGGAGTAAAGCTGAGTAAAGCTTCCTTGGACTTGCTGGGCCATAGCCCTTCCTTAACAAAATGTTCCTTATATCCAATGAACCAGCCCTCACCCTTCCTCAAATTTTCACCACCAGCTGAGACATGTCAATCAACCCTACATTCCAGTCACTTCTCCAAGTCTGCCATAAAGCTCCTGTCTCTTTGAAAGAGAAACTTAAACATGTCAAATGTGTTTATGTGTTTCAAACAGCTTCATCTGCAAACCAGAACTAGAGCAGAGTAAATATTTGCCCAAATGTGAAGTGAACGATTATGACAGGCTTTCCCAACTGAGAAATCATTAGAATCTTGATTTTTCTCACACTTTTAGCATGATCTTGTCTTTGCACATCCCCCTGATAAAGGAAGAAGATGAAAACAGAAAAGAGAGTCATTCTTGAGGCCACTTCACAAGACCACAAATTGGTTTCCTCCCAGCCCTTTCATTTTCAGACTTGGGCTCTGAGGATTGAACAACCATCTTTGACTTCTAGTAAAAATGCACACTCAAAACATTTTAGGGACATGGGTTTAATCCACATATTGCCCCAGTCTCTTCATGCTTCCCTACTATTACAGTTGTTCTCCAAAAAACCTTTTGGACTTCAGTCAGTCTATCACATTTTCTGGGATTAGGACCACAGGACCCTGAAGAAGTGGGTAACCATGAATTTAAAAATGTGGTGCTTTTTAAACTTGAGTTAACTTGTGTCTAGGAATCTCTAGGTCCTCCAGCACAACTCTGTGGTCAACTTCTGCTGGAAGTTGACTTTAGAAAAATTCTGGAAGATCTACAAATCCCTAGAGTAGTGTTTCTCAAACTCTGCTCTTCCAGGTGTTTTGCACTTCAGCTCTCAAAAATCCCAGCCGTATTACAAGTTGTTAGGAATTGTGGGAGCTGAAGTCCAAAACATCTGGAGGAGCAGAGTTTGAGAAACACTGTCCTAGAGAAATATTCTCTGTAGAAATCTCTTGATCTTCTAACACAATTCAACAATCAACTTCCACCAAAAGTTGGCAATAGTTTTGCACTGATGGACCTAAAAATTCCTAGAGAGAACATATACATTGAATTCACAAATAATCAAATCCACAAAAGTGAAAGCTGAAGATGTCTAAACCAGCATATTGATATTCTGATTTAGTGCAAGTTGTAAGAGCTCTGTTTAACATATGTGTCTGGTGAATTTCTCCAGGATGGATATTCCACCATCAAACGGCTACCATCAAAAAGGTAAACTCAGTCTGCATTGAAGCCTAGAAAAGGCCATCAAGATCGGGGTAAATATATACAGGAGAAAATTAGCTCTTAGGTAACCTGGCTCAAACTATATGAATATTTAATGGTAAATACTGTCACTTGGAAGGCCATACAGATGGCAAAGCTCTGGTCTAATTCAGCCTTTGTTTTCCACCAGAGCTACCCAGCACAGCCAAGGAGCATTGGAGTTATAGTTCACAAATGACCAACATGTCCATCCCAGCTAAAGGGAGATGTTTCAGGAGAAAGGAAAGGAAACAATCTTTACTTCTCACCCTTACCTTTCTCCAGGCTCAAAAAATGGCATTCTGATCTAAGTGGGCTCAGGCTGCAACATTTTGTTGTCATTTATTTTTACTCCACACAATTTCTGCTAAAACCTGCAAAAAATGCCTCTCTTCTTATTACTATTACAAACATTATCTAGAGTCCAATAAAAGATTTACTGCCCTGTTCGTGAAGCTTTAAAAGCATATGGAGCTAAGATCACCTGGGAAATTCAGAGAGCTTAAATGTCAGCAACAATTTATTTACTACTTCCTTTCCGGCATGTGAATACCTAAAGTGTAATAAAGGACAGTTCATTGATTTATTTGATTGACGGCTGCTCAAGTTTAAATTTAATAAAGTGGAGAAGAATTCTGGGTCAATCAGGATTTAGAGATATTACTTTCCCCATAAGAATACCTCCAAGTTGAAGGGTATTTAGGTTTTGCTATATGCAACTGTCAAACTACATGTTCCCACCGATCATCATTGATAGAATCAATCTTGTTTCATTACAACAGGAAAATCAGATTGATTTCTCTCAAGTGATTATTGCTTACACATTTGGGACAAGGAAACTACCATATATTCAGGGTTTTACTGGCACGCAGACTAGAGACATCGTTTGGAAACTTCTTTTTCAGACTACAATTCCCTAGATCCATGGCCATGCCGGCTTGAGGATTCTGACAGTTGTAATCCAAAACCAGCAAAAGTCTATGCTCTGGCTCACACACTTTTACTGCTGTTGTGTGCCTTCAAGTCATTTTTGTCTCGCAGTGACCCTAAGGAGAACTCATCTTATGGATTTTCTTGGGAAAGTTTTTTTTCCAGAGGGAGATTGACATGGTCTTCCTCTGATGCTGAGAAAGCGTGACTTGCCCAAGGTCACACAATGGGTTTCTGTGGCTGTGCAGGGATTTGAACTTTGGTCTCCCTGGTTGCAATTCAGGCCATGGAGATAGCACCAATAAAGGCCAGGTGCTATATGCCATATTTGAGAGAAATGGCCTGGAACAAACCACCTCTGGGTATTCCTTGTCTAAGAAAACCCTATAAAGTTAATGGGGTCACCCTAGGCTAACAGGCAACTTGGAGGCACTTAGACACATACACTATTATAATACTATGATTCCACTTTAACTGCCATGGTAACATCCCATAGAACAGTGGTTCTGAACCTGGGCTCCCCAGATGTTTTTGGCCTACAACTCCCATAAATCCCAGCCAGTTTACCAGCTGTTAGGATTTCTGGGAGTTGAAGGCCAAAAACATCTGGGGACCCCAGGTTGAGAATCACTGCCACAGAATCCTGGGGCTGAGCATTTAAGGCAGGATATTTCGATTTCTCAAGGGAGCTCCTCTAGTGCCTCACCAAGCTACAGAACCCAGGATTTCAAAATCATACAATTAAAATAGCATGACAATTGTTTAGCATGAAACAGCCCCATGGCAGATGGTTAGAATTCACAGAAATGTATATTTGAGAATTTATCGTGTCAGAAGCAAATTGAGAATACAATTAAAATGTATAAAAAAACACAAACAAAGTTTAAAACTTGGCATTGTACTATTACTTGAGTATGTTTTAATGTATTATATGTTTTATGATTTTATGTTTATATGTTTTAAATGTATTTATGTGATTGCATTTTATTGTGTATTACTGGGCTTGGTCCCCATGTGAGCCGCCCCGAGTACCTTCGGGAAGATGGGGCGGGATATAAGAATAAAGTTATTATTATTGTACTAAATGTCTTTTGACCAGAAGCTGGCCACTTGGAGTGCCTCTGGTGTCGCTATGAGAAGGTCCTCCATTGTGCATGTGCTCAGACTGCATTGTAGTAAGTGGTCTGTGGTTTGCTCTTCTCCACACTCACATGTTGTGGACTCCACTTTGTAACCCCATTTCTTCAGGTTAGTTCTACATCTCGTGGTGCTAGAGCTGAGTCTGTTCAATACCTTCCAAGTCGCCCAGTCTTATGTGTGCCCAGGGGCGAGTTTCTCATCTGGTATCAGCCACGGATTGAGGTTCCGGATATTAACCTGCTGCTTTTGGACATTCGCTTGCTGAGGTGTTCTTGCAAGTATCTCTGTAGATCTTAGGAAGCTCTTTCTTGATTTAAGGCATTGGCTTGCTAGCTGATATCCAAACACAAGAAGCGACTTGCAGCATATATTTGAGAAGTAAACAAGACAGAAACATTCAAGGCACACAGCTATACATTGACTGACAGAGCTTCCCTCTTTTGCAGACAATTCTTAGCCAGTCCAAGACAACATCCTACCTATAATTCCCAAAAGATGTATTTCGCTGTAATTAAAACAGTGTGAGTTTTCCCCAGAGGTTTTTTTTTACTACTATACCATTTGTTTGGATTCAGAGATGGAAGTAAAATCATTATGAAGTATTTTGATTAATGGCAAATTGGGTCGCTGTACTAGCAACCCGAAGCCTTTTCATACTATGCAGTTACACATCAATGATTCCACTTTAACTGCCATGACAACATCCCATGAAAACTTAGTGAAGGATATTTACAATTCTGCCACAATAGTTCAAGTGGAATCATAGTGCTACAATTGGGCATTGTAAAAGGGTCCCTGGTGTGACAGTTGGTGATTGGGAATGAAGAGTGAAAGAGAGGAAAAACCTATTCAAGAGAGTCAAAGGATGCTGTCTTTCTTGATTTCCAAACCTTGTTGTTGTTGCGTGCCTTCAAATCATTTTGAGACACAAAAGAAGAATAGTGCTGAAAGAAGAGAAAAAGATGTCAAGGGCAGCATGCCTTGTTCTATAGATGAAGAGTCAGAAGAATATCTGTATGGGAAAGATATAAAGCAAACAACACAAAAAATAACTAAAACTGTACTGACATCTAGGGCTGATGGAGGGCATTTTTTAAAAAAATTGAAAGTTCTCAAAAAATAAGTGGATGAGTGAAACGTTATAAAACTTGATAGTCAAAGAGTGGAAAATGTGTTTTACCATCGTAGCAAGTTTCACCCCAATAGCTTTAAAAATGAGGGAGATAAGACACCCATTGTCAGAACCCTGGCAGCTGGGCACCAATAACCTTACACAGAGGCCAGTCTCTATCTAATATCTTTATTAAAGAAATATATAAAAACAATAAAAACAAGTGAAGAATATAGTTCAGAAGCAGACCTTTCAAATGAGGTCAAATATAGTCCAAAAATGTATTGTCCAATAAATGATATTAGAGTTCAAAGTTTTAATCCACTTGACCGAAACACACACCTTGCCAAACAATAGTGTGGGGAAATAACAGAGTCTTAGAGACCAATGAAGCTTGACAACAAGGCTGGAAATAAACTTGATTCTTGACTAGGTCCGTGACTGGAGACAAGGCAAAACATGAAGTATGAAGCAGGGTCCGTGGTAAAACCGCGAGGCAGGGCAAGGCTTGAAGCTTGATCCGGGAAGCAAGGAACTGGGATTACGAAGTCCACACACGATCTCTCTCCTGAAGCTGATCAATTGACTCCGCAAAGAATCCCTCGCGCCAAACACCTATATTGGGTCTCGTTTTCCCGCCAACAGAACTCTTTCCCTAGAGAACGAGAAGTGAAACCCAACTCTGTCCAGATGCAAGACTCCTTAGAATTTCCCAAGGGAAGCAGACCTAATCAGCCATTTGTTTGGCAGCGATTCTTAGACTTCTCCGATTAGCTTCTCTGACTCCCCTGTCTTTAGAATAAAATTCCTTCCTGGGAAACGGAGGGGAGTACTGCCCAAGGCCTGGTTTACTTAATTCTTGAGGGCAAACATCAACATCCGGCAGGTGAAGAGACTCCAGTTCTTGTTGAACCGGCAAAAACCCCATGTTTTCATCTTCATCTGCCACAATAGTACTAGGAACAGGACTACAAGGCCCATGAGGCATCACACCCATGAAGTTTCCCCATTTATAGTAATTTAAGCCATATGCCTGTGCTAAACTACATTTCCCAAAATGCATTGGGCTGCAGCATTAGAGTCAGTCTAAAATTTACAGGGCAACCAAGCCCTACTGAGAGGCAAAGCCAAACTTGTTGGCATGCTTCTCGGCCAATCAGGAAGGGAGGGGGACGCAGAGATTGCTCTTGTAATTTTTTTTAAAAAAAACTTTGAACATTCCCAAAATAATCTGTGAATGAATGGAGTGTTATGAAACTTGATAGGCAAAGAGTGGAACATGTGTTCTATCATTGTAGCAAATTTCACCCCAATAGCTTTAAAAATGGGGGAGATAGGAGCCCCATTTATAGTAATTTCATTTAAGCCATATGCCTGCGCTAAACTACATTTCCCAGAATGCATTGGGATTCAGCAACAAGCCGTGGAATTTAGTGAGTCTATAATAAATAAAATCATGGAATCTGCAAAGAGGGCTAAAGTAAGTAATAGTAGAAATCTGTGCTAAATTGTAGTTATTTGGTTGTGGGAAAGCATATTAATTATTATAGGGGAAGCATATTAATTAGACGTCAGGAGAGTTTGGATTGTGCCTTCCTGCCTGGAAGAAGGGGGTCAGTCTAGATCAGGTAGGGCAAACTTCAGACCTCCAGATGTTTTGGACTACAACTCCCACAATTCCTAACAGCCTATTGGCTGTCCAAAACACCTGGAGGGCTAAAGTTTTCCCATGCCTGGTCTAGATGTTCCTTGATGGTGTCCCTTGATGGTGTCTGTACTATGATTTCTGTTCCTGGATTATAAATTTCATTTCATAATTGGTTCTGTCATAAAAACATAGCAAAACTTTATTACACTGGAAAAACTTTGTCTTTATTCAAGGGACATCATCCTATAGCAGCACATTTTGCTTTCTTGAGTCTCCACCAATTTAACACAATTACTGCCACAAAAACAAAGTTTCTGGAGTAGAACAACTGCTTTCAAAGTAAAGACCAGACACTGAAACAGGAAATAACACTTTAAAACCAGGAACAGATTTTTTTATTATTAAAAATGTTTTTATAAAAACTTTGAAAATTCGCCAAAAATCCGTGGATATGTCAAACATTCTGAAATTTGTTGAGCTAACAATGGTCAATGTGTTCTTCCACTGTAGCAAATTTCATCAGGATGGGTGTGCATGCCTAGTAACCAGGGAATACATATAGGTGGGTCCAGTAGAAGAGAAAGAGTAAATCATCATAGATTGAGCAATTCCATGAAGGAATCCACAGCTGTGAATTTGTAAGATCTAAATAGGGTTGTTGATGAATGGAGGTCTCTCGTTTATAAGGTCACCATAATATGAAGCTGATTTCATGGCATTTAGCCACAAGGAAAAAAATAGATATGCTGATTGAGTATCTCTTGTCCAAAATGCTTTGGTCCAGAAGTATTTTGAATTTTTGTTCAGATTCTGGAATACCTGTTGCTGCATATGTGTACATAAGGGAATACCGGCATTATGGAGATGTGATGCAAGTCTAAACAGAAAACTCATGTTTCATATATAACTTATGCACATAGCCTGAAGGTAATCTTATACAATATTTTAATGAGATAGATATAAATAAAGATAACTATATGTATGCATTCCCAAGGCACTGATAAATGGAAGGGTAAACTAAACCTACCATTATAAAAATAACGTGCAGCTATATTGTCTTTCTTTTTTATTCCAAAGTGAGTACACAGCATCAACTGTGACATCAGCTGTGGGAATCATCAAGATGCCTTCAACGTATGTATGAGGATTAATGCAATTTCAATCCTCAATGGGCACGACCCCTCTATATTCAATGCTGCCACCAATTACATCTTATCTGAATCCAAAGTCCCTTCCATACAGCCATATAAACCAGAATATCAAGGCAGAAAATCCCACAATATCTGCTTTGAACTGGGTTATCCGAGTCCACACTGTCATATATTCCAGTTCAAAGCAGATACTGTGGGATTTTATTCAGCTGTGTGGAAGGGACCTCACTGAAACCAATGAGGATTTTTTCCTCAATTAAGACAATGAGTTTGGGGTTGTTGTTTTTTTTCTGTTCTTCTATATCCTAGCAGTGTGGCTGAATTTAGAGCAGTGGTTCTCAACTTGTGAGTCCCCAGATGTTTTGGCTTTCAACTCCCACAAATGCTAACAGCTGGTAAATTGGCTGGGATTTCTGGGAGTTGTAGGCCAAAACACCAGGGAACCCACAGGTTGAGAACCACAGATTTAGAGGGAGGGAAATGTTCAATTATTCTGTAATAGCACATATTGGCCCCAATCCAGATCAGCCTCCCACAAGTTTACTATCAAGTAAAAGAAGAAAAACAGGCACAACTGCGCTCTGATCATTTAACATAGTATTCCAATTTAGCCCTAAAGTCTATATTCAATTTTGGCTGGATCTACACTGCCCTATATCTCAGGATCTGATCTAAAATTATCTGCTTATCCCAGATTAACTGGCAGTGCAAACTCATATAATCTTGTTCAAACAGATAATCTGGGAACAAATACTGAATTACATGGCAGTGTAGATGCATCCTAGGTCTCCGGTTTAACCCTGAAATCTCAGAGTTAGTATAATCCAGGTCTGGCAACCCTGGTTCATCTGAGAGGAGACACTCACTCCAGTGGATGACAGAAGAAGAGGAAAAGAAAAGTAGGATAAAACCTTATGTGGATTAGGTTCAGTCCATTTAAAAGACCACATATCTTATCTAAATTTGAGCCTGCCTGAAGCTGGATCTACACTGCCCTATATTCCAGGATCCGATCTCAGATTATCTGCTTTGAACTAGATTGAGTACATTTCCAGATAATCTGGGATCCGATTCTGGGATGGCAGTGTAGATCCAGCCTGAGTTTTAAGATATTCAAGGAAAGGCTTTCTTTAGTTCCCAATACAATCACAGGTACATCTGGTGAGAACTCAGGAAACAACTTTCTTGGGCCACTTCTACACTGCCATATAATCCAAATTATCAAAGTGGATATTCCACATTATTTGCTTTGAACTGGATTATATGAGTCTACATTCCCGTATAATCCAGTTCAAAGCAGCTAATCTGGATTTTATACAGCAGCGTAGAAGTGGCCCTAGTGGATGGACTTACCTTCCAAGGCTGCATCTTCTATAATGTAGAATCAATGCAGCTTGACACCACTCTAAATGCCATGGTTCAATGCTATAGAACAGTGGTTCCCAACCTTTGGGCCTCCAGGTGTTTTGAATTTCATCTCCCAGAAATCCCAGCCAGTTTACCAGTTGTTAGTAAATATGGGAGCTGAAGTCCAAAATATCTGGAGACCCAAAGGTTAGGAACCACTGCTATAAAACAATGGTAGTTGAAGTTTTACAAGGACTATCTCACCAAACTACAAGTCCCAGGATTCCATAGCATTGATACATGGTTGTTAAAGTGATGCCAAATTGCATTCATTATACAGTATAGGGCCCTTCCACATGGCCGTATAACCCAGAATATTTAGACAGATAATCCACAATATCTGCTTTGAATTGTGTTATCTGTGTCCACACTGCCATATAATCCAGGTCAGTGTGGATTTTATACAGCTTTGTGGAAGGGGCCATAGATGCACCATAAGAGAGATTCAGTTGTACCTACCTTGCTCTCTTTTTTCTGTTACTCAAAAACTTTCTGATTTAAAGAAACCTTTAGCTTCCAACTGTTTCAGGTAGTTATGTATGCTGATTTTAAATATGTAATAGGTTTTAATGTGTTTTAATGTTCTAAATTAATCTTTTTTGTGGATTGTTTAATTTTTTTTACATTAATGTATTTAGATTGTTTTTGCTGTTTTGTTTCAATGTACACCAGAAGCTATTTTGGTTCTCATATGGGAAAAAGTGGGATACATATTACAGAAATAAAATAAGCAACTACTTTGGGAACAAGGGAGTATAAATGTGTGATTTGTTTCCAAAAGATACCAAATTCCACCAAAAATGAAAAAGGAGTTATAGATGGCAGCACATTGTTGGCTAGGAGGATAATATTATGTACCTATCAAAACTATCAAATATATCAAATCACTTAAGTACAGAGCTTGGAAATTTGCAAAAGAAGGCATTTTTGTTCAAATAGATTTGGTACTGTTTGGAAACAATCTCCATAAATGAAGGCTTTGAGAAGGAGATAGAAAGAATCCTGTGTATCCAATACAATCCTTAGTGTCTATCCAGATACCTAAGTATATAAGAATGTTTTCCAACCAAATAATTATAAGTAGGTGCTGTGCAACTTATCTGACCTATGTATGTCCTATTACCAGTTTCAAAGAGAGGCACTAGTTGAATCAATGGGATTTGCATAAGTGTTGACTTCCCATTCAGCAATTGATCCATTGCAAAGGAACTTGGACAACAGTACTTGCAAAGGCTAAACACCATTAGTTAATGGGAGGGAAGGATCCATATAGCAAATTAAAACCTAAAGGAGAATTATCAGTAACACTTAAGAGTAAATACTGTTAATCTAAAAAAAGGAAATATCATACCACCACTAAGCCACTAACTCTCTCGGAGTTTTAGTTTTTCCTGATGGAATGTAAACATCAGCCCAATTCAAGAAGACACACAGCTATCTACTAAACAAACCAAAGCAATCTAAATAAAAATGCCGTAAAATTATTAGAAAAAAGATACTGTTTGGTGATATGCATGTGTATAGAAATGGACAAGTAGCTGTGAGATTTGTTGTCACATTACTAATAGAGTAGATTTGTTCTACTGTGCAACTAGAACCCACTGCAAAGTGTCTCCTCGTAGTCCGCCATTCACCAAAAAAGCCTCTTATTAATAAGGTATTATATTTTCAGAGTAATGTTCTCAAACCAGGTTTATGAAAAATTAATTACTATAACAAGAGTAACGAAATTTTGTTACTATTTCATTATAGTAATTGCGCAAAATTACTACATTTGGGAAAACTTCAGGGGCTCCTTTCTCCCTCATTTTTTAAGCTATTGGAGTAAACTTGCTACAATGGTAGAACACATTTATCACTGTTAGGCCACCAAATTTCAGAATGTTTCACTTATCCATGGACGTTTGGGGAATTTTCAAAGTTTTTATAAACAACATTTTAAAAAACTATAAGAGCTAGCTACTTGAATTTTATATACAATGCACAAAATAACCAGGGCATCAATCCCCAGAAGTTTCAGAAAGATCCATGCTAGTCCCCACCCCAGTGATTGGGCCAAAGAAAAACGGGATTGGTTTTTAAAGCACTTTATGTTCTCTTGGCTTTACCAAAGTTGGTTAATGCTTATACTGAAAATGAAATTGACCCTGGAGGCACCTGAATGTTACAGAATCTTAATGAAAATTATTGGTGAGTGTTTCGATTCTTAAATCCCCCCACCTTTCCTGCATGCTTCTAATATCAATTTGTATGCACAAATTTAACGTATTTGAAAAGAAATTCATAAAGGCCAGGTGAAGCATCCTGTTTTGCCTGGCATTGATGCAAAAAGAGGGGCAGCGGAGTTAATCTGTCGTCCTATGTGCAGTTCCCTCTCAACAACGCTTTCCCCATCAGACGTGGGAAGCGTTGCTATTCTACAGAGGACCCGTGCTGGCTCCATTGGAGCCAGCAAAACACGGCAAATCTCCCATGTAGTGGGAGCGGCCTCAGATGATGTGATGGCCAGTGTGGGGCTCTGTCCCCAAGTCAGGGTGAAAGCAACCTAGGATACTAAATTTACCCCGTCTGATGAGGCCCTTTGAACAGTGGAAAGGCACCTTACCTGAAGTTCTACATCTACACTGTAAAATTAATGTGCTTTGACACCACTTTAACTGCTATGACTCAAGGCTATGGAAGCATGAAGGTTGTACTCTTGCAAGTTCTTTATCCTTCTGTAACAAATATAGCTGGTGCCTCACCAAACTATAATTATTATTGCTGTTGTTATTATTGTGGAAAAGAAAAAAGTTTAGATTATTGATGTTACCATACCAAGTGAGCGTCAAATTGATAAAAAAACAACAGGATAAATTCAGCCATTATCAGGACCTTAAAATCGAACTGCAAAGGCTCTGGCATAAACCAGTACAGGTGGTCCCAGTGGTAATTGGCACACTGTGTGCCGTGCCAAAAGATCTCAGCCGGCATTTGGAAACAATAAACATTGACAAATTCATGATCTGTCAACTGCAAAAGGCCACCTTACTTGGATCAGCACGCATCATTTAAAAATACATTGCACAGTCCTAAACGCTTGAAAAGTGTTCAACTTGTGATTTTGTGGTACAAAATCCAGCATATACATCTTATTTGCTGTGTCATAGTGTGTTTTTGTGTCAGTAAAATAACAATAATAAATCATTAAACTTTATTTATATACCATCCTATCTCCCCAAAGGGAGAAATGACAAGATTCCATAGCATTGCATTATGGCAGTTACAGAGGTTTCAAACTGCATTAATTCTGCAGTGTATAGCACCCTATGTTTTTAAATATGCAATCGCCTCTTTTGCATACCATACTCCTTCAGAACAGCTGGATGAAATTTAAGGGTTTTAAAATAAAGAGATTGAAGAGAAATACAGACAAAAGCAAGAATTCTAAAGCGTAGATGAAGTCCAAGTTCATTCCCCAAAATCAGCCTGTATCTAATTTTGTTAAAGAAAAAGTCCCAGGAATAGCTCATGCCTTCTTAGGACAAAACTGGCATGATTCAAAAGTCGCTTCGACACATGAAGTGTACTTGCATGAATGATGCATCCACAGAAGGCATTTGTTAACTGAACTATTAACAACGTTATTGTGACACAATTCTCAGTTATCATATTTAGCCACAATTATGGTACCTTCTTGGAATCGATATCAGTTTAAAACAAATTCTTACAAGAGTGATGCAGCAGCTACAAAAGCCAATGGGATTTTGGCTTGCATCAAAAGGAGTCTAGTGTCTAGATTCAGGGAAGTCATGGTGCCTCTCTATTCTGCCTTGGTCAGACCACACCTGGAATACTATGTCCAATTCTGGGCACCACAGTTGAAGGGAGATGTTGACAAGCGGGAAGGTGTCCAGAGGAGGACAACTAAAATGATCAAAGGTCTGGAAACCATGAATCTCTATGAAGAGCATCTTAAAGAGCTATGTTTAGCTCTTCAGAAGAGAAGCTTGAGAGGAGACATGATAGCCACGTATAAATATGTGAAAGGATGTCACAAGGAAGAGGGAGCAGGCTTGTTTTCTGCTGCCCTGGAAACTAGGGCTCGGAGCAATGGATTCAAATTACATGAAAGGAGATTCCACCTGAACATTAGGAAGAACTTCCTGACTGTAAGAAGAGCTGTTCAACAGTGGAACTCTCTGCCTCAGAGTGTGTTGGAAGCTCCTTCCTTGGAATCTTTTAAACAGAGGCTGGATGGCCATCCGTTAGGGGTACCTTTGTTGTGCTTTTCCTGCATGGCAGGGAGTTGACTAGATGGCCCATGTGGTCTCTTCCAACTCTATGATTCTGGCCATGAAAGCCTTCGACAACACATTTTGAAAACATTGTCCTGGCTGTTTTCTAACAATTCTTACAATTATTCTTTACCTCCAATAGTGTACCTCCCAATGTACAATATCACTAACTATTGAACATACTTGCTGGGGGAACCCTAAAAGTTGTATTCTGCATACAAAAAACCCCCCCAAGTTGTGACTAATTATTTATAGCATATTTATGAGGTCCCTTGGCCTTATTTTCCTTCGAGGCCAAAACCCCCCAGAAATCATTAGAGAAGCACAAAGATGCACAGTCTCAATATATGTACAATGCATATAGGAATCACACTACAAAATTGCATAAATAGTCCAACTGGCCTGCCTGCTTTCAGCACTGCAAGATTGCATTGGCCAAGATGAAGCCCAAGAAGCAATGAACATGAAGATAGAAAAGGCCTGAATTATTCCTTCACAGCTTGGTAGGTTGATGGATTTTCATTCCTTTTAAATTATCTACAGTGCTGCTTAGCAACTTCACAAACAGTACTTGGTGCCAGATTTTATTCATTTGTCATGTTACTGGGTACGAATCAGTACACATGAAGTCTCTGAGCAATGGAAAAAGTGGAATGATTTCTTTACTGCGCCCCTATGGTTTAATATCAAAATTAAACAGCACCAGCCACTGTTACAAAAATACTTACTCTATACATTTGCAACTTATATTGGATGTCACATCTTCTTTCTGAGAAGAAAGCGTCTAGGAAATTCAAATAGCATCTCTTATCTATAACAGCATCCTTTTGCCTCATAAGCAGGATGAACATTGCTCGAAGGGCTTGAATTCTTTCAAAAAGGAAAAGATCACAGGAAATGAAAGGGTTATGAAGTTGCTTTCCCTATGGAGACTTTCTGATGTAGACTGAAATCTTGGTGACATTTCATAAAAATGAAAACAACAGAGAAAAACAACAAGCAAGTCAATATCCCAGGATGGCACCCACAAAGGATGTATTCTGAATTTCTGGTCTCACTTTACTACTCCACACACCACTTCCCCTATAGAGATGTTTATGTATTTTTAGTGTTTAGTGTTTATGTATTTTTATGGTTTATTTTATGTTCTGGCAATGAATGTTTGCCATATATATGTTATGCTCTGCCCTGAGTCCCCTTTGGGGTGAGAAGGGTGGAATAGAAATGTTTTAAATAAAAATAAATAAATGATGTTTATTATTAGTTAAATGCATGCTTCACCTTTTCACCACCTCATTCAAGGCAGTGAACGTGGTTCTTTTTATTCTGTCTGTTCTCACAACAATCCTATAAGATGGGTCAGGCTTAGATTGTGTGACTGGTCCATATTCACCATGTATGTTCCACATCTTATTTAGGAATTCAGACCAGCAATCTAACTATGCAAATCGCACCGGTTCTCAACAATCTTGTTACACTCCTCCCCCATCCCCTCAATTCATTTTATTTTCCCCAAAAGTTATAACTTTTTTTAAAGAAGCTACCTATTTGCCAGGGCAGCGGAGCTTGTTTTCAAAGTATCTAGACCAGTGGTTCTCAACCTGTGGGTCCCCAGATGTTTTGGCCTTCAGCTCCCAGAAATCCTAACAGCTGGTAAACTGGCTGGTATTTCTGGGAGTTGTAGGCCAAAACACCTGGGGACCCACAGGTTGAGAACCACTGGTCTAGATAGAAATGGGGGGGGGGGCAGCATGGGATAATGTCCTCTATCACATGAGACAACAAGCCAGCATTGCCATTGGTGACAGTCCCCATCACAAGATGCCATGTGCATCCCACTACCACTTTACCTCCTACCCGCCATGATTCTGTTGTCTCTAGCTATTGATGGGTTTTACTCAGTCATTCCATTGATACCCATCACCTGCTTTTTAAAATAAAAATAATAAAAATAAAGGAACCACAATAGTACAGGGTGGTGAGCTTAAGGGAATATGCATAAGTATGACTGTGAGCCTGTGAAATGGTCAATATACATAATTGCACTACTGATTAAAGGTACAATATCAAAGATGCTTGACCTGGTATGTATCCTTTATGCATGTTAACATGACCATAGTGGAATAGTGAATTGGCGGGACCAGGAAATGGCGAATCTGCACAACTACAGGTAGTTTCCATTTCAGTGGTGTTGCAAATCCACTCATAGTTTTATCCTGACCTTTAACAGAGATTAACCTATTTTGTCTTTTTAAGCACTCTGTTTTATGCAATGGGGGGCCCTGGTGACACAGTGTGTTAAAGCGCTGAGCTGCTGAACTTGTGGACCAAAAGGTCCTAGGTTCAACTCCCGAGAGCGGAATGAGCGCCTACTGTTAGCTCCAGCTCCTGCCAACTTAGCAGTTCGAAAACATGCAAATGTGAGTAGACCAATAGGTACCGCTCCAGTGGGAAGGTAACGGCGCTCCATGCAGTCATGCCAGCCACATGACCCTGGAGGAGTCTACGGACAACGCTCTTCGGCTTAGAAATGGAGATGAGCACCAACTCCCAGAGTCGGTCACGACTGGACTTAACGTCAGGGGGAAACCTTTACCTTTACTTTATGCAATGCATTTTTAAGGGAAATTACCTAAGTCAAAAGGCTTGGTCTCTGCTCAGTCAAGTGGCTGAGGTCTCCCGTATATTAAGCATTTGCATAATAATGTCCACAGAAGTGGAGGTCAATGGTTCTTCTAGGTTCTTTAGGGATGGACTAAGCTTTTGACTTTTGCCACTCTACTCTGAGAAGGGAGTGGTTCCTTTTTGGATAAGAGTTAAGGTACAGTATTTATATTAACCCGTGTATAAATCAATGGGTTGATTTTTGGCTAAAATGTCTATAGTTATACATGAGTATATTGTAGCTCCTTAAGATCTCTAGCTGCCTTATGAAGTCCAATACATCTTCCTCCAACATCCCTCAGCACCACTTCATACTGTCCCAAAGAGTGTCATGCACCCTTGCAGCACAGAATGCCATTTTTGCCATTGGATTAGAACTCTGTATCTACAGAAGTGTCCCTTCTGTCGTCAAAAAGCAGGTCCTGGATCCAGTGCATTACGCATAAAAATGTATCTAGTTTGCTATTAGAAATTCAAATACAGTCTTTATGTTCCAGAAGGAAATGATATAGATATGATTCTGCCTGATAAGCCAGTACGCAGCAAAACACACATGCCCTTTCTTGAAATTCAGTTCTATTTTAATCATTACCCTTCGTTATGTGGATTGATGTATTCTCTGTTCACGTACTTGTAACAAAGCAATTTGGATGTGTAATACAGGCAGTGAAATGTCTTTCCTATTACCACTTTAAATGATTTCACAATAAATTATAAATGGAGAGTAATAAAAAACTGGTATATTTTTTAAAAAATCAGCAGCACTCCTGATCAGCTTCTCTCAATCCCAACGCACCCATAAAAAATACACACTTATAACCTTCCAACCAGGTTTTCCATCAATGACAAAAGCAACTGCTCAGAATGAAACCGATATGCATTTTAGAGACAGCAGTTTTTCTTCTGGAGCAGGAATTTAATAATCTGTTTCATATTATTCTTTTTTCAAGGCATTACCTCTTTAAAAGCTTATTTCAGCTGCAGGGAAAAGAAAGGAAAGTTGTGTTTGGGTGCCATGTCTTACTTAAAAACCTTAATAGGCTTCACTTTCAGCAGAATCTCAGTTCCTGGGGCTGAGAAGAAAGCCTTAATACAAAACAATAAGCCAAGCAGTAACTACCACTGTCAAGGTTTTTCCCCTTGTGATAAATTGCTCATAGGGAGCCATGGTGATCAGCATTTTTATAAAGATCTTCCCCCAGGATGATTCCTTCTTCAACTCTTGTTCTTCTGAATAATTTAATCTGCTTGTGATTGGGTAGAGTGAGACAGCCAACTCAGGTAGCAGAAACCAAGTGTCATGAAAAGATGAAGAGAAGCACAGAATTAGAAGAGACCCTCAAAGGGCATCTAGTCTAACCCCCTTCAGCCAGGTAGGAATGCACTATCAAAGCAACACTGGCCATCCAGCCTCTTTTAAAAACATCCAGGGGGGTTTATTCACTACAGAATTGGAGTGCTGATGCTGTTCAATAGGTACTGTTACAACTTTTTATGATTTCAACAATTTGTTGATTGAGTCCCAGTAATTATCACTAAAATAAATACGTTTCTGAATAAGGAAAGAAAATCTGTTGAAAATGATGTGTGTGACGAACCACATGGGGTGACTATAGAGAATCAATTGTAATACATAAGAAGTTTCAAGGAAACATTTCCAAACCCCATTTAAACAATAAAGTTCATGTGACATATTGTATGAAAACCTTGTAACAGGTTGATAGAGGCTCCGGTTTGCTAGCAAAACTGAATTACTGTGTTGCAAAAGGATGCATGTCTAAAAAGCATGTCACCAACATGAAAAGTTTGGAAAGCTCTGCTCTATTAAGTCAGGACTTTAATATTGTATTACATATAGGTAGAAATGGATAATGGATAATAAGCTTGTTCATTTTGGCTGAACCTCAAGCCATTTCTGCTGGAGGGATACGTATCCATTTTTGTGCACTTCCCGAAAACAGGCAGATAGCCAGACAGTTGTTTTGTATAGAAGCCGGAAAATATGGCTAGATCCGGCACATTGTTGGCAATGGGGGGGGGAGGGCTCCCATCATTTTGAGCAATTGCATTGTTTGTCCTTATAAAAGCTTTATTTATATACCGCCTTATCTCCTCAGGAGGACTCAGGAAGGAGCCGCGCCAGCACAATGGGTTAAACCCTTGTGCTGGCTGAACTGTTGACCTGAAAGTTGGGTTGCTAACCTGAAGGTTGCTGGTTCAAATCTGCGAGACAGGGTGAGCTCCCATCTGGCAGCTCTAGCTTGCGGGGACATGAGAGAAGCCTCCCAGCTAACACATCTGGGCATCCCCTGGGCAACGTCTTTGTAAATGGCCAATTCTGTCACACCAGAAGCAACTTGCAGTATGTTCTCAAGTCGCTTCTGACACGATAAAAAAAAAATTTTATGAAATAAAATTCTGCATATCCAACTTCAAGTTGCATAGGAATCTCTAGTGCAAATAGCTGCTATGGAACATTCAATTATTGTCTGAAAGGGTGTTTTATGTTTTCCAGCAAAGACTTAGGAACAACTAGATGCAACACCTCAAACAAACACTTCGCATATAGATTAAATGTATAAATCAAAACCAAGAGCAATGTTATCATCAACAGAGGGCAATCCTATCACAAGGGCAATCGCTCTTGAAAAAAAAGCATTTTCAGAGAATGAAAAAAAAAATACGGTAGTTTGGAACACTTAGATGTATGTTCATTTCAGGACAGCTGCTGGAATTCTTACACGAACAAGATAACTTCAAAAGCAACACAATCTTTTCTGCTGGAAACACAAGCAGGAGATTTTCCAACCAGATAGAGGGAGGATCCCAAAATAGACTGAAGTTCTCACAGAGATGTTATCTTTCCAGCTGCAGTAACCATCTCTATTTCACGAACAGAAATTGACACGCTCCACAGAAAAGCTAATATTGACTGAAACAGCCCCTTGCTTGAATTCTACAGAATGTCTTCTCCCCTGCGGTTCATTTCATACTTTAAGTCCAAAAGCTCCTAAAAATGGATGTGAAAAATGCCACACAACTTCAAAACTTCATTTTTCACATGGAACATCATTCCGACATTGGAGATTATTTGCAGGTTCTGCACATATAATGTACTACAAAATATATGATTTTGAAATACGCTTGAAAACTGGACATTATCATCACTAGCCCCTTCTTGTTAACTTGGTCAAGCTGACTTTTATTACAGCGTGAACTGCCCTTGAAAGCCATTTAACTGAATTCTCCCAAGTTATATGCCTTATAGGATTTGAGAGGTTTGCTTTTTTGTTAATTCTATACATCAGTGTTTCTCAACCTGGGGGTCAGGACCCCTGGGGGGGTCGCGAGGGGGTGTCAGAGGGGTCACCAAATACCATCAGAAAGCATATTTCTGATGATCTTAGGAACCCTTTTGGCAAAGACGGCTGAAGATCTCTCCGCCTGTCCTTCTCTTTCTTTTTGGAAACAGACAGTGAATCCTCCTACCAAATGCCCTCCTGTTGTGATTGGCTTGCCTCTCAGCCAAGGGGAGGGCTGTTTCTGAGACTCCAAGCAGGGAGGGGAACTATAAATCCCAGCAACTACAACTCCCAAATGTCAAGGTTTATTTTCCCCAAACTCCACCAGTGTTCACATCTGGGAATATTGAGTATTTGTGGAAGGTTTGGCCCATATCCATCTTTGTTTGAGTCTACAGTGCTCTCTGGATGTAGGTGAACTACAACTTCAAAACTCAAGGTCAATATCCACCAAACCATTCCAGTATTTTCTGTTGGCCATGGGAATTCTGTGTGCCAAGACTGGTTCAATTCCATCGTTGGTGGAGTTCAGAATGCTCTTTGATTGTAGGTGAACTATACATCCCAGCAACTACAACTCCCAAATGACAAAAGCAATATCCCCACCAGTATTCAAATTTGGTCTTATCGGGTATTTGTGCCAAATTTGGTCCAGTGAATGAAAATATATCAGATATTTACATTACGATTCATAACAGTAGCAAAATTGCAATTATGTAGTAGCAACTAAAATAATGTTATGGTTGGGGGTCACAACACAAGGAACTGTATTAAGGGGTCGCGGCATTAGGATGGTTGAAAACCTCTGCTCTACATAAAGAACCTGTGTGTTTCACTTACGACTGAACATATTAAGGAGAACTGAATTTAAGTTAAAATTTTTAAAAATAATGATGTGCTTTGTCTTAAATTCCGATGCCCACTTGGTCATGAAACCTACTAGATGACCTTGGGTATGTCTCTCTCTCAGAGGAAGGCAATGGCAAACCCTACCTGAACAGGAAAACCCTATGATAGGCTCACCTTGGGTCACCTTGCCTCAGAAAAGACTTGAAGGCACACAAGTAGGCAGAAACAGCATGGTCCTCTCTTTGTTGTGGACAGCTATTCCTGTTGAATTTGGCTAGTGTGGATGATTTAAAATGTTGCTCATTTCATTTTTAATCAGAATATAGCAACCAGGCTTTAAAAAAGAAAGCAAAACTTACACATTTAGCATACTTAGAAGTTTATTGCACAAATCCAATATTCTACAGCATAAAGAGCAGACGCATACCAAGATGAGCACCTTTGATATTGCACCTCTCTTTATTCATGTTATTACATCACTTTGATAATCCGTAGTCTTTCAATCCTACTTTAACATATCCTTAAAATCGTTCCTTCCTATAATCCCACTGCACCATAATTTTGAGCAATTTCATAATTCCAGCAATGAAAAACAAAATAGGCAAATATCATTGTTAAATAAGTAAAAGAAACAGCTTGGGAATAATGAGATGGAGTGGAAGAGGAGAAGAATCCCACCCCCTGACATCACTTTGCTGCCGGAATGCAGAAGGGACCCAGTGCATCGAGATAAGTGATAAAACATTGTGGGATTAAAAGCCATTAACAGGTTTTTCGCATCAATAGTAAATACCCAGCAACAGAATGTGCACAGCACTGTGAAATAAGGACCATTTCCAAAGGTTCAGCTTCAATTGGTTTGCCTTCCTCGTGCTAATCTAATCTCTCTTTTTTTGATAATTACAAGCTTGGTAGATGCAGGGAATACTGTTGATGTAGCATATCTTGATTTCAGTAAGGCCTTTGACAAAGCAAACCTTTTTACAAGCAAATTAGTCACATGTGGGCTAGCCGATGCTTCTATTAGGTGGATCTGTAATTGGTTAAGTGACCAAACCCAAAGAGTGCTCACCAATGGTTCCTCTTCATCCTGGAAAGAAGTGACTAGTGGAGTGCCACAGGGTACGGACCTGGGCCCAGCACTGTTCGACATCTTTATTAATTACTTGGATGAAGGTTTAGAGGGTATGCTTATCAAGCTGGCAGATGACACCAAATTAGGAAGGATAGCTAATACTCCAGAAGACAGGATCAGAATTCAAAATGACCTTAACAGATTTGAGAGCTGAGTAAAAAAACAAAACAAATGCAAAGATACAGGATGGGTGATGCCTGGCCCGACAACAGTCCATGTGAAAAAGATATTGGAGTCTTCGTTCACAATAAGTTGAACATGAGCCAACAGTGTGATGCCACCAATAAAAAAGCCAATGGGATTTTGGGCTGCATCAAAAGGAGTCTAGTGTCTAGTTCAAGGGAAGTCATGGTGCCTCTCTATTCTACTTTGGTTAGACTTCACCTGGAATACTGTGTCCAATTCTGGGCACCGCAGTTCAAAAAAGTTATTGATAAGCTGAATGATGTCCAGAGGAGGCCAACTAAAATGATCAAAGCTCTGGAGACCATGAATCTCTATGAGGAGCATCTTAAAGAGCTGGGTATGTTTAACCTGCAGAAGAGAAGATTGAGAGGAGACATGATAGCCATGCATAAATATGTGAAAGGATATCACAAGGAAGAGGGAGCAGGTTTGTTTTCTTCTGCCCTGGAAACTAGGACCTGGAGCAATGGGTTCAAATTACAAGAAACAAGATTTCACTTGAACATTAGGAAGAACTTCCTGACTGCAAGAAAAGCTGTCCAGCAGTGGAACTCTGCCTTGGAGTGTGTTGGAAGCTCCTTCCTTGGATGTTTTTAAACAGAGGCTGGATAGCCATCTGTCAGAGGTAATTTGGTTGCGCTTTTCCCGCATGGCAGGGGGTTGACTAGATGGCCCATGTGGTCTCTTCCAACTCTATGATTCTATTATTCTATGCGATAAAGTCCTTAGTGATAAATCTACTGGATTTCAGCTATCTTTGGGAAGAGATAGGCTGGGAGGTAAGATCATCAGCCCAGGGTCTAAGATCGTGTAATGCCCAAGAATGGTGTAAGGAATGTGCTATTTCAAATGTAACTCAGTTACATTTGGAGGGAAAAAGCAGGGTATAAATAAACATAATACAGTAGAGTCTCGCTTATCCAACATACAGTATATGGGCCGGCAGAAAGTTGGATAAGTGAGAATGTTGGATAATAAGGAAGGATTGAGGAAAAGCCTATTAAACATCAAATTATGTCATGATTTTACAAATTAAGCGCCAAAACATCATTTTTACAACCAATCGACAGAAAAAGCATTTCAATACAAAGTAACGTTATGTAGTATTACTGTATTTACGAATTTAACACCAAAATATTGCAATGTATTGAAAACATTGACTACAAAAACATTGACTACTAAAAAATTGACTACAAATAAAGATAGAATTGCTTAAAATGAACTTACAGTTACAATATTTTTGGAAGTTAAATCCGTAAAAAGTTCAGTCCCGGGTGGGAGACAGACTGGGTTGGATAATACAGAACGTTGGATAAGCAAAGGTTGGATAAGCGAGACTCTACTGTAATAATATTGCCCCAAAATGTTTAAGTGTCATGATGTCTATCTCATGCCATCTGACTATCAGCCCGCCTGACACAGAGCACATGGCCATTGGCCAAAAGGTAGGACAGGACATATAAACCAGCCATAAAAGTCAGTTGCTCTGAAGTGGGGGGAAAATGGGCTCTGGAATGTGGAAAAGGGCAGCACCAGGTACCAGGACTCTTGGGTTATTTATGATATTGTAGCTAGGCCTATAGGGAACCCCGGTGGCGAAGTGTGTTAAAGCACTGAGCTGCTGAGCTTGCAGACCAAAAGGTCCCAGGTTCAAATCCCGGGAGCGGAATGAGCACCCGCTGTTAGCTCCAGCTTCTGCCAACTTAGCAGTTCAAAAACATGCCAATGTTAGTAGAGCAATAGGTACCGCTCCAGTGGGAAGGTAATGGCGCTCCATGCAGTCATGCCAGCCACATGACCTTGGAGATGTCTACGGACAACGGCGGCTCTTTGGCTTAGAAATGGAGATGAGCACCAACCCCCAGAGTCAGACATGACTGGACTTAACATCAGGGTAAAACCTTTACCTTTACCTTAGCTAGGCCCATATAGATGAGCAATCATGGGAGACTCTTGTGTTCCGAACAATAAAGACATATGGTATCTTCAGCCCCTGTGCGTCTTGGTGTGTTCTTTTCAAGAGAAGACTAACCCACAGCAACACAGTTGGTGCCAAGAATCCTTACACTAAGGACACATTTCTTGCTGTTGATTGCCTGTGCTTTGTGCACCTGTGCTGCATGTACACATGTTGAAATGTTTCTGTAACCCACTTTGCCTGTAATCATTTTTAGTTGCACATAAATACTTGCCTCTTCTCAAATCCAGAGTGTAGTTCAAGTGTACAGTTATATTTCTTGGTGTGAGCTGATGGACACATGTATACTTAAGTTATTCTATTCAAGCATAACCCTCAACGGTTTGCTGAGAGCACACCTTTTTCGTTCCCTAATGAGCTGCCAAAGATTTTTTGTAGAGAATATTTGGTGTGAAGCACCTTTGAGGAAGAGCAGAAGATCTAAGAAATGAAAGATACCAAGGAGCATACAGAGAACATTTGGGGGAGGGGGGGAGAGAATGGGACACAAACCAAAGAAGATAGTAGGACAGAAGGGCAGCTAATATCCTTGAATATCAGTCGAAAGAGCTACGTAACAACAGACAGGCATGAAACCCTGTTTGAACATCCATGCTATACAATTTTTGTTTTTGAGATAATAGTCATCTGATTTGTTCCTATTGGTTTCCTCCACTTTTTTGTGCCTTTGTTAATAAGTCTGGCACTGGTCCATTATCCAGGCAGACTCCAAAAGTTGACCTAGACAGAGAAGGATAGTCCACTTTATGAGGGAAGTTGAAAGAGAAAAACAATTTTCTCAATTTTCGCTGGTTATTCCTCATCTAGCGCTTTCTCATATCATAAAACTAAGGCTGTTTCAAAGACAGTAACATTGGTGGGGGGAATAACAGGAAATCAGAGGGAAATTATTCAACTCCTTCAACCCCCTTCTCCATAAAATGGACTATCCTTCTCTGTCTAGCACTCCCTTGTGACTTCCGCCCAAATAATGGAACAGTACCATAAATCCATTGCAATGCTTGACCTTGAAGGAGCTGGGGGTGGCCACAGCCGACAAGGAGCTCTGGCGTGGCCTGGTCCATGAGGTCACGAAGAGTCGGAAGCAACTGAACGAATAAACAGCAAAACTATACATCCTCACCAGCAATTTATTGAATGATTTCATTGGCATTTTAATTCCCTTTTAAAAATGTAACAACCATATTTTAAAACAATTTAAATGCTCACTTGTTGCACACTCATTTATTAAAAGTAAAATTGAGGGTCCGTGGCCAACAAGAGAGAGACCGCACACGGTTTGTCTTCTTCCAACAGAATCCTCAGAGAGCAATTTGCCCACAAGGGATACAATTTCAATTCCAATTAATAATTAACTTCTAGCTAGTTGTCACAAATCTCAATGAAACACGAACACAGCTATAATTTGCCTTTCAGCAAGCCAGCTAAATTGTTTTACCAGGAGTCCAATTCGCATTTATATGTCCAAAACACTTCCTACAATATGCTACTCTTGGACAGGCTTGAAGTGCTGTCTTGTGTCTCTGATAGGTACAGAAAAACACTTTTTGTTAGGTAGAAGCTCAGTCATTATTCTAGAAATAAGGCTCGAGCAGGCAATGTGGATTACAATTTTTGGGGCACAGTGCCATCTGGCGGTTGCTTGCATTTCATGTATAACTTGTGCATATGTGCCTGCAAGTGGCCCTGCAATCCCATGAATTTCTTCTCTTACTCTTCTCTTTTACAGAAACTGACTGCACTATCTCCAAAATCATTTTTGCGTGACAGAAAAGGAGTGTTCCAATGCACCTGAAAGACAGTAACAAGAGGGCAGACCTCAAATAGAAAACATCTCTTTTAAAAGAGACTTCTTTTTGATCTGTACGCATCTAATCATGACACTGACACAGTAAAATGTATGGTAATCAATGTGAATTGTGCCTCTTGACGCACACGTACACACAATTCTATATCTAAGTCACTTAACAGTGCTTTTTGAAGCTCTCCTCCATGACCCATGCTTCTAAGCAGAAGTTAATGGGAAAAGGGAAGCAGCACAGATTCATTTTGAAATGGAGTGCTTTTTCCAAAGTCTTGAAAGCACATTTCAATTACAGTTGTAAGAATACATAAAATAACACTACTCGCAGGACCAAGGCCAGCGCTCCTGTTAAGCAGAGCCAGCCAACCACTTTAAAAAGACAGTATGCAAAGGGAGTTTATAGTACCTTGGACACTAACCGAGAGAAGGGAGTTGGTAGTACAAGCTTTTGTAAAGTAAGGGTACATCTACAACAGTGGTTCCCAATCTTTTTTTGACCAGGGCCCATTTGACCAGGGCCTACTGTGACCAGGGACCACTCTCTAACATTAGTTGTCTCTGGTTGTGATCCCCAGGTTGTGCCAGTCAGCTTTTGTATGATATTATTTCTAGCACCCACTTTTTTGCTTGATATTCAAGCAGTGCTTCTTATAAGTCAGAGCACGGTCCAGAGTAACTCTCAGATATTTTGGTATGTTGCAATGCTCCAATGGGATTCCTTTCCAGATAATCCTCAGAGCTCGAGATACTTGTCTGTTCTTAAGATGAAAAGCACACCTTTGCATGTTAAATGGATCATCTGGTTTTCCCTGTAATAGGCAGTAAGAGGACCTAAAGCTTCAGAGAGCTTCTGTTCAACCATTTCAAAGCTCCCTGCTTGAGCAGTGATGGCACAATTGTCAGCATAGATGAAACTCTGTCCCTTCTGGCAGTGGCTAATCATTTGTGTAAAAGAAAGAAAAAATTCCACCTAAACATTCAGAAAAAAAACTTTCTGAAAGTCAGAGCTTTTTGACAGTGAGACATGCTTCCCTCTTTGGATTTTTCAGATGGAACTGGATGACCATCTGTCAGTAATGCTTTGACTGTGTGTTCCTCACAGGAGCTGGACTGCATGACTCTTGTGGTCTCTTCCAACGATGATTCCATGACTGCCATATTCCATAAGAAATAATTATCTAGCTGAGAACATTAAGCAAACCAGCATATCAGCAAGCAAGCAAGTCTGAGGCATGTATCATTCAGAGTACAATATCCTGGTGCACTAGAATATGGCTGCCAGGCCAAGAGATAAAGATATACAGGAAGGGATTCACAATTGCTGCTGTCATGTAAAGATATGGAAAAAGGGAAAATAGCAGGGAGTCATGGAGCATGTTATGTTCTTCTGCACTGTTCAACTAGACATCCAAAAAGCTAAGTGTCACATTTTGATAGGAATGTTTAACAGTGAGCTGGCCTGAATCATCCCACATCTTGGGATCCATCAATGCAACAGAATTAATGGAGTTTGACACCACTTTTACTGCCATTACTCAATGCTATGGGATCCTAGAAATTGTAATTTTACAAGGACTTTAGCCTCCTTTGCCAAAGAGTGCTGGAACCTCACCAAACTACAGCTAAAGAGCTTGTAAAACTACAACTCCCATGAACCCACAGCATTGAGCCATGGCAGTTAAAGTGGCGTCAAACTGCATTAATTTTATAGTGCAGATACCTTGGTTATTTCCCGTTGAATTGTTACTGCTATGACAGACATTTTCTACAGCCTTTTTCACACCATAGTGAAATAGTGAGTAGTTTTATATATGCTGCTCATGAAGAACAGGTCAAATGCAAGAGTAACCACTATAAGTACAAGAAGAAAGGAGTCCCTACTGAGTCCCTACTGAATCAGACAAAAATGCCAATAAATCATAGAGAATGTATTGTGCTATGACTCTGGCTGCCATTTTGGAATTAACTACAAACATGATTGTCAAAACTGAAGAGTTCACCAATTGTGCTCTTCCTATTAGAGGTGTGCAATTTTTTTTGTTAGTCCTCATATGTTGGGTCAAATTAGTTGAATTCATACTTACGAGAGGATATCCGACACGACATGGCCTGCACCAAAACCTTATGAATTGAATACTTTTACATTTGCATTTTGTAAATCTTGCAAGCCTCCCAAGGTCAGTTTTATTTTCAGTGCAAGCAAGCAAAGCAAAGCAAAAGAGGCTTCCTTTCCTCTTTAAATTAATGGCCTCACACCATTAGGCAAGGGAAAGCAGGGAGCAGTGTTCACTGGGAAAGAACAAATTCTGGGAAATGTAGTTTGGAAAGGCAGAAAGCCTTGTGGTAGAGAATGCAAAAGGCCCTGTCCTAAACTACATTTCCCAGAATTCTGTTTGTATCAGAAAGCCCCAATCGAGAGAAGGGAGAGATTTGACCCTTGGTAGCAGCAGCCAGCCAGCATTCCAAGAAATCTGCAAAGAGGAGGACTAACAGTTACTTCAATACAAGTAAATCATTACTGGGCTAAGAAAAAAAACCCTAAATGGATGACCCTTGGGGGTCCCTTCCAAATCAATAGGGTAAGCATATTAATTAGAGGCTGAATGGCCATCTGTCCAGAGAGTTTTGTTGGTGCCCTTCTGTCTGGAAGAAGGGAGTTGAACTAATGGCCCTTGGTCCCTTCCAACTCTAGGATTTTATGAAAATGTAGAATTGTAGAAAATGTAGAATATTTCTGAACATTGGGCAGAATTATCCCGTTATCTTGTGTCATTGTATAGAAAATTCAAGGAGATCGCTCTTGTAGTTTTTTTAAACCTTTATAAAAACTTTGAAAACTCTCCAAAAATCCATGGATAAGTGAAACGTTCTGAAACTTGATGGGCTAACAGCGGTAAATGTGTTCTATTATTGTATCAAGTTTCACCCAAATAGCTGTAAAAATGAGAAAGGAGCCCCTGAATTTTCCCCAATTTATAGTAATTACTAGCTGTGCCCGGCCACGCGTTGCTGTGGCGAAGTATGGTGGTGTGGGAAATAAAGTATTGAGGAATTGTATATTGTATATTGATAATCTTATATTATCTGCTTAGAACTGGATTATATGAGGCCCCTTCTTCACAGCTGTATAAAATGCACACTGAAGTGGATTATATGGTAGTGTGGACTCAAGATAATCCAGTGCAAAGCAGATAATATAAGATTATAAATGGGTTATATAGCTGAGTGGAAGGGCCTTGAGTCTACACTGCCATATAATCCAGTGCAAATTAGATAATCTGTGGAAGAGACCTAAGTGAGGCCTAAATCTGCCTGTCCCCTAACTGAACCCTGGCTGTCCCTTGGCTGAGTTGGTTGCTAGGAGACCAAGTGGGTAGAGATTAGCCCTCTAAACTGGCAGCAATTGGATAAAAAAAATTATTGCTCTCCCTCTAATTAGGACTTCATTTCTCTTTTCTTTTTGTTGTATCAACCTAGAGGCATGGATGATGGGTTGTGTTGTCTAATTTCGAGGTTGGGGGGCCTGTAGTTTTGTTGTTTTGTGGGTCGCCATGATGCCATCACTCATTTATATATATAGATGAGCAATTACAGTAATGAAATTTCATTACTCTCGTTATAACAAAATTTTCACTAACTATACTTTAGAAACACTTTATAAATTAAATGCCAGTGCCCCCTAATTTTGTAATGACTTGTGAAACATTTTTTAATCCATCACACATGCCTGCTTCTCACAAAACCAAAGTAATATGGATCGTTCTATCACTACAACAGCTTTATTTTGGAAAGAAATAAGATTTCTGTTGATGAAACCATACAAGTATGTGGCAATAAAGGGGCATTACCTGTTGGGAGTATCCACTGTTCTTATATCTTCCAATGGTATTCTTCATGGTAAACGTAACTGGATCTCACAGAATCCAGCTTCCATTTTGATCATTTGACTTTTAGGAGCCCCTGGTGGCGCAGTGGCCAGCAGGATTGTTGACTTGAAGGTTGGCTTACTGACCTGAAGGTTGCCGATTCGAATCTGGGGAAGAGTGCTGATGAACTCCCTCTGTCAGCTCCAATTCCCCATGCGGGGATATGTGAGAAGCCTCCCACAAGGATGCTAAAAACATCAAAACATTTGGGTGTCTCCTGGGCAACATCCTTGCAGACAGCCAATTCTCTCACACCAGAAGTGACTTGCAGTTGAAAAAAAAGACTTTTGATTCCTCCTTTCAAAGATTATGCTTCTAATACTTAAAGAGAGAACGGGCCTATTAATTGAGAACCAAAGTCAATGTAACAGAAATACGTTAATAACATATCAGTCTATTCCTCCTACGGTATCAGCAAATAGATTACAAGTTTAAGCAGGTCATATGCCATCTATTCCTTCTGCAATACCATATAATTAAGCTACCTTGGCATTTAATGTGGAGAAAACGATATGCTAAAAAAAGAGAGAGCATATGTCAAAGAGAATTACCCACAATTCCTGGAATTTTCCTTTCATTCTCTGGCTGATAGATGTTATAGCTGATACCAGGGCCGTAGCCAGAAAAAAATTTCGGGAGGGGTTTTGAAAATTTGGGGGGGGGGGAGTTTGAACCCCTGACCCACCCGCCCCCCGGGTTCAGACCTGTCAATATCTACTTGAGATAGTGCCTGGAGGGACTCTTAATTTTTTGCGTCTCATAGACTTAGCATGGGGATTTGGTTAACCAGTTAAAAGTCATAAGTAAACCAGTTTTCTTTTTTACCTGAAACATTTCGGGGGGGGGGGGGGTGAACCCCTAACACACACACACACACACACACACACACACACTCCCAGCAACAGGCCTGGCTGATACACAGAATTAATCACTTTCTGATGCGTTACTATTATGGTGATGTAAGGAAAAAAAATGTAGAGGGTTTGGAATAGGCAAAGTGGCCATCCCTTCACATGTGTAATGTTGACTTTTGCGGTTTGGATAATTCATGAATTAAAGCTGTTCTCTATAGGGATCTCTAGGCCAATGTAACTTTATGATTAACTTCATACAGTCCTATGGTGAGTTTCAGTCAAAGTTGACCGTAGGGTTATGGTGGAAAACCTAGACATTACTAGAGAAGTGTAATCTCAGGAAAAAATAGTAATTTCTTTATTCAGTTTTTCATTTTCATGGGATCCTGTGCCCCCATCAAATGTAGAGGGCTGACTGTATTATTCACTTTTACATAATTGCAGTAGAGGACAGATGGTCCACTGCAGGGAAACACTAGAATCAATCTGACACCAAGTTGTTCAGGATTCTTCTTTGTCCAGAAGAAAACCTTTCAGGAAAAATGACAGTGTCTTCCTCTGCAATCCAAGGTACTTGATTAGCTAGTAATAACCTGGGGGGAAACACTATCAAATATGGGAACAGCCTTTTCTTCACCACCACCACACACACACACACGCACACGCACACACACACACACACACACACACACACCAGTATCCTGTCAAGGGCTGACTTTCCCAGTTAGTGCTATATTACAATAGCCAACACACATTTTGGTGCCTCAAATGTTAGCCCTGTTTTGGGGAATATCTGACTTGCTGATTCCAAAAATGGCACCAGTGTCACGAAGAGTCGAAAACGACTGAACGAGTGAGACGACAACGATCCCTCCATCAGCTCTAGTTTTTGAGAAAAAGAACATATGCTACATATATACCAGTCATCATCTGCTTGTCCACAGAAAACCATGACAAATATATATAAGAAAATAGAGCTGATGCAGTCTATCAAATGCAATTTTCTGAATCAGCACCCCAAATAACCCCAGGAGTAGGCTTAAAAACCAAGACACCAAGGAATTTTTTAGTTGGGCAATTATTTAAACAAATCCTCTAAGACATGCAGGGTTTGTAAATATTTCTTACCCGCCTCTCCCCATGGCTTGAGGTGGGTCACAAAACAGTTAAAAACACACAAATACTATATAAAATTCTACACACATTAAAATTCAGTTCATAAAAGATACAGATCAAAACATACGAAAAAAATAAACTGTCAGATTGTCTTCATATTCACTTACCTGAGCTCAGTCTATGGAAGTATGATCCCCCTCATGAGAACCCAAAAAGTGAAGCGTGCTTCAATTTGATGGTCTCTAATCAGACATCTTTGCCAATCCTACCCTCCTTCTCTCTTGTAATCCTCAAACTTCTCTAACTTTGTTACTCTGAACCTTTTACATTGTTAGGACAAGAGCAACAACTACAAGTTTCCCTTTTCGCGATTTGATTCCCAACATGCTCAGTCCAAAGCCTAACACTGGAGATATTAAACCTAAATTAATTACACCTAAGATGGTTCCTAACTTGATACCCACCACCCGGATCTTGGCCAGACAGTTTACACCTAAGATGGTTTAAGACTTTGCTTCTATCTCCCCTTCAGAATTTGAAATTAAAATTCCTTAGGACACAGAACATCTCTTGCTGATATCAGTAAGCAAAATGTGAATAAACATGCTAAACATGAATAACTGGAATAATAAATATGCCATGCCTTGTAATATACAATTCTTTCATTAAGTAGGACTAAATAATATAGACAGAAATAAACATGCATACAAACAGTACAGCAGCCCCTTGGTACGCATCGGGGTATGATTTCAGGATGTCACATGGATACTAAACTCCATGGATGCTCAATTATATGCAATGGCATACTAAAATAATATACCTAACGGCAAAATCAAGATGTGCTTTTGGAGATATATATATAGGTATTTGGGGAGGAGAGTATTTTCAAGCTGTGGATGGTTGAATCCATGAATATGGAATCCATGTATACAGAAAGCTAACTGTTTCACACAGGAAGAAGGTTCTTTCCCCATAACGCGTACAGTAATGGTATCCAAAATCAAGAACTTAACACCATCAGAATAATTTAGCGAAAATTTAATAATCAGCCAGATATACAGCGATTAGAATTACCTAAATATCACATAAATTACAAAAGAATTGGTATATAGCATAATAATTTGTTTTCACTATAAAAGAACCAACATACCTCTGCAGTCCAACAATAACCCCCCTCAAAGTCTCATTTACAAACACAAAAACCAACAAAGGACATGGAGCTGCACAATTCAAACCACTTGAGTCAGAAAAGGGAGACCACACGAAGTACATTCATTCAGATACAATACAGTTAAGCTGTAAAATTACACCCTCCCTCCCTCCCACCCACCATTTAACACAGCTTTAGGTGCAATTTCACATGCTTCCACATATTTTCCAGTATAATTCCCAGAGTATTAAAGTGCTTATGTGCACTCTGGTTTCATTCATATTCAGATGTGCAATATCATCATATTTGGACATTTTCAAAGTCAGTTAAGTCAGTTGAGATATCGTATATCCAGTGCCAATATTTATACATGTTTTAAAAGCATTTGTACCCGATGTGTGCAGATGTACATTTGTTCCCAATACCACTCTTGCTTATGCTTTCCTGTTGCTGGATTTTAAAACTAATTGCCAGAACAATAACAACTTCTAAATATACAGAAGGAACTCCTAAAAAACTAAGGGAAAGTAATCATCTTCCAAATCCTGTATTACAAACTTTTGACAATTGCTGTCAAACCAGGATTAGTACAAATATTCACTGTATGAAAGCTGTAAGATGCATTAACATTTTAGTTAACAGAACTGCCATTCAAAATTAAAAATGTGCAGTATTGAGCCTATGGACGTGTAATGGAATAATAATTCACAGTTGAATGGTTCACTATTCTAAATTCCAATTCAATGGTTTTTCAGTATGAAAAACTAGTATAAAACTAGTATAAAACAAGCAAAACGAAAGTGATTGTGAGGCTTTGGGGTGGACATGATCTACAAGAATTACACTTCGAGGGAATTGTATTTGGTTCAGTGTGAACTATTATAAACTTAACTGCTGTCTAATTTAACTTTCCCTGGCCCTATTCCTGAATATTCAGATTGCTTTCCACACATTTCTGATATAAATGTTCCCTTTAAAGGGACTGTCTCGCAGCTAGTTTCAGAAAACGTAGGGGCTGGTTCATAGGCACATAAGAGAGCTTCTTTTTCAAATACAAGAAACTTGAATTCACTAATTCCTGTTGAGCACCAACAAGTTACATGGCTGTATATGACTGTGTTTTAAGTTCCCAGCTTTTGAAGAAAAGGCTGCATGTTCCTGATCAGCAACACATTTTAGGGAAGGCTACTTGAAAAGGGGTCTATAATGGATGCGAAAAGGACCCATTTTGAATGTTATCAAATAACCTGCTCCCAAGTGGTATTGCTACACATGCCATGGTTCCTTGTCTTTTTTTGGTGTCTTGCTTAGTAAATGAAAAGTCAGACAACACCTCTTAAGGGTCACATCTGGCTTGCAGAGTATTTCATTTCTGGATATGCAGTAGATTCACTCCCAGATATATAGATACTCTTCACAATTCTCTAACAATGGAAACGAGCTCATCGCTCAACAGCTAGTTTTAAAACAGGCAGAGTATAAAATACTGGAGTAATGTGCCCTAACAACAGTAACAGGACACTGATATACTCAAATTCTCCCCTTAAAGCACTGTAATATGCCATATGGGAGATGCTATGTGAGGTCATTTAAATGGTACCAAAACTTAAGCAGAAGGCACTCAGCAGGGACGGTTATTGCAAAGAGTGTAAACTATATAAAATAAAATAGTGAACACGGACAGGTAGAAAGAAGTTAGCTTGTACTAGCTGCAATTTTAGAAGGGTGATAATATAAACCAATTTAAAATAGTTTAGGCTCAAAACATATAGTGGTTGTGCCCTTCTCTACTCCTATATTAGTATTTGATACTGACATATATTTCTCTTTCAAAACTTGTGCAGCATTTTGTACTCACATTCCTATTAAACCCTTATTCAGTTCTGCCATTACAAACTAAAGCTATAACCCTGTGCACACTTGTTAGCAAGAAGGTACCCTTGAATCCAGGGAGACATATTCACCGGTAAGCATGCACAAGAACAGGCTATAATCTGCAAAACATTAGAACAATTAAGAATTGTCCCTTCTTACAATTTAAGCATTTCATGTGGAATGGTACACCATGTATGGGATAAGCAAAAATACACTTTTTCCTGTACAGTAGAACAAAAATAATTTCAGTTCAAAAATACAACCTTCATGTTAAATACAATTATGTACAATTTCATAGTTTTGCAAAACTAGTTAAAATGTATAACATTTAATATTGTCTTGAATGTCATTTGAATCTATGCTACAGGAACCACTAATATCCAAAAATACGGAGAATGAAAATGCTTTGCTATAAAACGTATACAATTTAAATTCTTTATCAGGTAAAATTGTACATAGTTTATCCACGTAACACATTTAAAAGGAGCATTTTCATAAGCACACAGAAGCAGCAATGTTTTAAAGGAACTGCTCTTGGGAGAAGAGCCAACTTGTCAACATTCACTCTACTCAAGATTGTAACTGTGGAGTAATCATCTTTCCTGCTTACCTCAAACAGTGGATAATATTTTTCCTTCCAAGAAATAATGAATTAATCTGATCATACTTTGCGTCAGATACTGAAAAACACCTAACTCCATACAGTTCAGTGGGTGCTTTAACATGTGCACCAAGTTTCACAATATGTGGGCTTTCATATTCACTTCAATTACAGGTGACCTGCTAGGAATGTGCAAAACAAAGGAAGCATTGAAGTTGCCTCCTCCATTAAGGGAAAAGGAAATACTTTGCCTGTGCCAAAACTCTCCACGCACCTCACAGCTACGACATATAAAAGAACCTATGAGATCAAGAAAACTCTCTGAAATATGAAGACCTTTTCAGTGAGTACATATCCCAGTTAATGCTATGAGGGTTATTCCAAAATCCTACCTTGAGCAGGAAAAGGTAGTATGAAAAGGATGGTAGTTCACAAATGAAGAGAATGGAGATATGCACTCAGCTTAGGCAAAGCATGTTATCCCTTTTAGTGTTTTAATTTTGTTTTCTATTCTGCAAAAAGGTACAAGATGTTAATTCAAAACCATTTAGATTTCATTGTGTATATAATTTAAGATTGTATTTCTGTAGTTGTGGGTTACTATCTTAGCTATGGCCAAACTCCCTCAACTTTTAATTTAGAACAATCTTCCAAATGCAAGAACTTATTTTTATTCACAAATTCCATAATAACTGCAACTCGAAAAACTGATAGATGTTAATGCTCTCGGCAAGATGGCCCACAATGTTCTAGCATCATTAAATACTCTAAGCAGAACACCAATTATCATTTATGATACTAAATACTGTGGAGCACACAGATTACTGCGCACAAGACATGAAATATATTTTCACTGGCACAAGACACTGCTGCCTATCGACACTAGACATTTCCTTTAGATATATATAAAAATATTCTTTGTTGACATAAAATTGCCAAGAATACAGCTACTATATGACAAGCTACCCATGACAAAGAAGAATGATTAGCATAGCACAGCATAGTAAGCTTCAGAATATGGCTTAAAGTACTTCACAGAACACTGACCCCCCCCCCCCCCCAAAAAAATCTTATATTAGTATCAACTTTGAATCTCTGACACTGGGTTTTATTATTAAGGCTCTCTTTATAACCACTATTAGAACTGATTATCAATATAGCATATGTTTCTATTTTCAATGCCCTGAAATATAAAATGCAAAGGTTATCTTAACCTATTTCTTGGTAGCGAGAACACATTTTATGATAGTGTCTTTTGCCCAATTAACATGCAACATAAGACACAATATATGGTGCAAGTACTGGAGAAACTCTGAAATTAATACGTAATTCTAAGAGGTTTGCCTTTAAACAGAGAAGGAAATAAAATGCAGGAAACAAGTCTAACTGAGCAATTCTGTTGCAATACAGTCTGCTTATTCATTTTGCCTACTCAATGACATTTTGCCTCCAGTTTTTACAAGTTTGAATTCAATCAACTTGTTCTCCCTGAAACCAGAAACTGATATTTCACAACATTTTGCAACTCGTCCATCAAGGTTGATTCAAGACATTGCATCACAGCGAGCCTCCCCGCTCTTAGCCCAATCTCCTTAGTAACTTTCCTCCCATATGTCTTCACATACTGTCAGAAAATTTAATGAAGTCTCCTAACGTTATTTCAACATTTGTCCAAGACTAAAGCCTGGCATGCTATGATGGCATGGAGCCACAAGCCTTATGCTTATTATTGACGCCTTTTCATAAACAAGTTCAAAATATTTAAAAATAGAAGTTGTGGTTTGTTAGAATCTGTAATTTCCTGTTTCGAGTTTCTTCAAAGAAAGATAAGCTGAAATTTTAAAGAACTCAGTAGGACTGAAAAACTGTTTCCTGTATTTGGACATAATGGAGTTCTGTTCACAAACCATGAACAGACACTTTACTCTTCCTCTTGTCTCATGCAAAAGAGTAAAGTGAAATGTATTTTTTTTAAAAAAAATTCAAAAGCTTGCACCCACTTGTCCCCATCACAGTTTAGCGTTATGCCTCAAGTAGCCCCAATTGCAGCCTCATGAGGTCTTGGAAAATTTAAAATCCACCTACAAAAATGTGATAACACTGTGGCCATTTTTCCACATGAGCAATTTAGTAGAAATATTGGATGAATCCAACAGCAGAGGCAAGATGCAAAAAAAATAAAAATCACCCATCTCCTTAAATATTCTCTCCAATTGCCTACTCTTGAATAAATTATAACAATGGCATGAGAGATTATTCATTAGAAATATCACTTCCATCTATTCACTTTGGGTTGAATCCAGCTTCACATGCAGTGAAGTTCTACTGGTGCTAGAGAAAGGGAGTGGGCCAGCAATATCATCAATTATCCCCTCTACCCAGTTTCTAATATAATCTCTTGTGCTACAAGGGGAAAGATCTGCTGGATCATGGCACTCTCTGAAAACTGAGGGACTATTTCCATGTTTTGGAGAGACAAGTCTGGATTCAACCCTACACGACACACCAAAAAATGGCCACAGTACTGTCTTACTTTTAACAAATGGCTTTACATACTCTGAACTCATTCGTGTATCTACTTCTACTGCTTTTCAACAGTGTTGAAAGCTTAATATAATAGACTGAAGAGGACCCTCTGAGACACAAGCCTTTTTCTTACAGAGCTGATAACCTATTTTACCTTTTTTGAGGGAAAAAATAAATAGCACCAATGTATTTTACTGCAAGAATATACTTGACATTTAGTAATGGAAAATGAACATCTCTAATCAACATTAACAATGTAGCAGTATGGCTGCATCTTGGTTTTTTTAAAGGCTGATTCAATTGAAATATAGATTTTAAGGACTTATCCCTCAGAAATACAATTAACTCCAGTTTTAAAGATGTAGTAAACACGCAAGGATAATACCCTAGTATTCTTCCAACAACCTGTTAGAGATATGGCTCAGTGTTCTGGCTACATAAACAGACTCTGATTAAGGGAAAACATTTTAGGATATAAGAAAACCCAATGGTTTTACCTGATAAATTCCCCCAATTTCAGGTAAACTTCAGTTACTTGAGTGTAAATCCCTACAACTGCCAGTTAATCTCATTAGCTTTTCTCTTTGATTTTTACTAAACTACAGAATAGTTTTCCTGAGTAAGATTATAAAATACTGGATCACTCTACCAAAAATACAAAGACACGTAAAATGTAGTACAATACAAACCAACATATAACAGGATCACAAGTGCAGAAATGTTGTTGCTTTTCATTGTAATTGGCCCCAATAGAAATACTCACAAAAAAACTTTAGGGATCCAAAATATTTTGAAGGACGGTAATTAAGTTCTTCAGACCATGAATGTAGCCCTCATCTCGTGCATTGCTAGGGAAAACGTGCGCAAAATCTATCATCCTGATTTCTACTTCTGCACTTTCTGGCAGCGTAGTGGGCATGTGGCAGAAAACCTTTTCCAGCTGAGGTATAACATTTCCATTCAGATGTTTCTGTGAAAAGCAAGCACTGCTCTTCCATGTATTGTCTCGTTCCAAAGTTTCAACTTTTAGCGAAATTTGACTCTGGTGCCTTTTCCGAAGTGCATACATTTTAGAGAAGCCTTTGCCCACAGAGGTCTCTACCTTCCCATTTTCTGCATTCTTGATTACATGGATGTTGTTGTTATATTCCAGTGTGTTACCGCTTGGGACTTGCCCATTGGAGGCTCTTCTCTTTTCGACCAGAGTGCCAGCACTTAGCCATGTAGTTGTCACTGAAGACAAGCCATCATAGACAAAGAGTAAGGAACTTGCATAAAAATTAAGCTGCTTCTGGCTCTCAAACCACTGCAAGATTTCTCTAATCTTCTGAATACTGGCAGCTATCGCATCTTTTCTCAGGACATATCCATTATAGAAAAAACGAGCCACACCTACAAAAAAGAAACTTATGCAGTTAGTCATCAAAACCAAAAAATATCAAATAAAGGGCTACTCATTATTATTATTTTTTAAAAAATAAAGAACAACTTAAGTGATATGTTTTACAACTGTGGTTGCCAACCTTGGGTTTCCTAATGTTAACAGGTATTTACTTCCAGAACCTCTAGAGAGGCAATTGGGTAGGAATTCAGGGCCTTCCTTCCCATCATACCTTTAAAATGTGCATAAAGGAATGAAAGAAGTCTGCCTAACTATATCCTTCAGACACTTTATCCCAGGTATCGACAAACTTGGGCCCTCCTATTGGCTGTTAGGAATTGTGGGAGTTGAAGTCCAAAACACCTGAAGGGCCCAAGTTTGCCCATACATGCTTTATCCTCATGGGTTTTTTTCTCCATTGTATTGTAATCTGTCTGCTTTAAATTCAGCATCTGATATGCTTTTAAGCAAGCCCCTGGAGTTCAACATTTGCCTCAGTACAATACATGGATATTAGAGGTAGATCTACCTTATATACTCAGTACAAGTCTAGAAATTTTAGTTAAAAATATCAACCCAGAAAGCCTTATACACAGATCAATTTGAGAATCGTACGATAACTCTTTTATTTTTATTTTTTGAAAGGACTACCCCCTTGTCTGAGTAGAGTGGCGAAAGACAAGAGCTTAGTCCATCCCAGGATAATCTAAGAAAAGCACTGACCTTTCTACTCTCTCTGGTATGGCACCACTTCGGGCCTTTTTTGAATTCCTGGCCAGGAAAATGGCAGCAGAAACCAGAGGTAGCTGACCTCTTGAGGTGGCATTGGTGCTTCTCTTCTCTGGGGAATGACCACTTATCCACAGGTCATATTCAAATCCATAACACTGATCTCCAGCATGCCCTCAACTTCTATATGAGGACAACTTTTGCATGAAAATATACAGTACTTTATAGTATTGTTCAAAGAACAACTGAAAATAGCTTTGAACTGTCAACGCATAAAGCCAATGGTCAACTTTATACTATATATATTATTCATCACACTAAAGCAGAGAGCTCTGTATCAAATTTTCCTATCTCAATTATTAATTCTGCCATTTTTTTGAATAGACACGATTTTGTCTCCCCATTCTTAATCTATAATCAAATGGATGCAATTTCTCTCTTACTTTAGAATCCTGCATACAGAAGGCTGATTTTATTATACTTTATTTTCCTTAATTACTAGGAGTACTATATGTAGTTCCCAAGCTTCAGCCCGGCTACTCTTGTAAATGAGGGCCTAGATTAGTCTATGAGAAGACAATCACGATGCTGACATTACCATCTTTTATTGTCTCTTTTGTTAAGCCTCTTCCGTAATGCTGATTCTGTGTCTCATAGCTGTCAGAATGGACGTGGTATACCTTAAAAACATAAGACAAAAATATATATATTTCTCTGCCTTGTTTCTTGAAAATGGTTATGTCTATGGTCATTTTCAATGTAACACTCTGCATGCATAAGAAAACTTTTCTTCAAAATGCTTCATAAATCTAAATCTAAAACAATTTCATAGCCCAATTCATCTAGAATTCTAAGTTTAGGTCAATAAGATCAGCTTGCAAAATTCTATGTGAACACACTAAATTCTGGGGGAGGGGGGTCAATCCATATTTGCATTACTTTTGCTGGTTTTGTCCAACAAATGAAGTCAGTATTTTAGTAAATCTAGAATCAAATTACCTATACACTGTTCAGAATGGAAAAGTGAGAGATAACGCAGATTAAATTCACAACAAGCTTCTACATAAACTTGAATTCAAACTAGTTTGCTTACAAGCCGAAGAGGGAACAAAACATGGCTTGTGACAGAGAACAAAATGAAACAGGCTGAATCAATATGTAAAGCAAGTAAGCATGAATACAAATACACACCATCATTCACACCATGCTCTGCAACCAACTCAGCTGAATCCCAAAGCTGATTAAGACCATATTGTTATCAAGCTCAGATTCATTTTAAAACAAATCACTTTGGACTGATTCCAGCGCCAGACATCCAAAGTAATTGTGGGAAATGAAAATGAGCATTTAAAGAAAATGGTAAGGCTGTGGATGAGGAAGGATAGGCTCAACTCACTGAAACTTAACATGCAATCTAGTACATGAATTCAAACAGCACTCTGCTGAACTGAAATTACAGCATCAATTACCTATTGCATCTCCTTGTTCTCTAGCAAGTTTAAGCTAATAGACATTGCTGAAATCTGCAGTGAGGGAATGAATGATTGAGCTTGGTCTTCTGGACTTTTCATTTACCTATCTTTTATTTTGTTGGGTAGCTAGCTTAATCTGCTGGTTACCTTTTTCCTTAAGCTGAGCAGTATTCCTATTTATTGCATACAAGTCTCTACTTTAGGAAGTGAATCCTATTCCCTTCCTCATCCCCCACTGGCACTGAAGTTGGCATTAGATGCTATTAAGTTCCTGACTTGCTTTCTCAATGTAATTCATTTAAAAGCACACTCTCTAGTTCTTCTTCATGTGTGACTTTATATTCATTTAATCTGTCAAGTACCAATTCTCTTTTACTAATAAAGCAGTGGTGTTGTTACATTATAATTGTGAAACAAAGTAAACACTTCTATTTTATAGCCTAACTAGCTGTGCCCAGCCACGCAATGCTGTGGCAAATTGTGGTGGTGTTGGAAATAAAGTAGTGAGAAATTGGTGGTACTTAGTATGTTATGTTCGATAATATGTGAATATACAGTATTTGTGGATGTTAGTTGTTTTGTGTGTTGGTGGTAAGTGTGAAGGGCGGCATTTTGCAGAATGATTTGGATGTAATGGGGTTTGATGTTTAAAGGACGGTTGTTTGTTGTTCAGAGCAGGTGTTAGGTGGCCCTGATTGGTTCATGTGTGGAATGGTCCTGTTGTTAGAGTGCTGTTCAGTGGGAACCGGGTTGCAAGTAGAATGGGAGGAATGGTATTCCGTTGTGTGGAAGGGATCGTAGAATGTCGAGTTTGGTAAATTACACTATCCGGTTTGTGCTGGGTTATCAGAGTGTAGACTGCCATCTAATTCAGTGGAATGGGGATTTTATTGAACTGTGGAAGGGAGTTTAGCCCCCCCCCCGCCCCCGCAAATGTATTATTTCCTTTGGCTTGAGAGTAGCCCCATTAGCCTTTGTTTTGAGGAGCGTTTGTTGTTCGTGTATTATTATTATTGTTATGGGTTTTTTTCTCATCCCAAAGTCACCCATGTTTTCCTTTCCATTGGCCACATATTGTTGTTGTTATTATTATTGTTGTTAATTTTTGTGGTGCCCTCAATGACCCCCCCCCATTTCCCTTGCCATTGCTTCCTTATTATTATTGTTATTATTATGAGTATTCTTATTAGTATTTTGTGTTCTCCGTAAAGATTTCGCATTTATTATTATTATTATGATTGTGTCCTTACCCAAATGACATCCCCCATTGACCTTGCCCTCTCCATTGGCCCCATATTATTATTGTTATTATGATTTTTGCTCACCCTAGAGGCCCATGGTGGTGTGTGGTGGATGGAAGAGGGTGGTGATGATGGCGGCACCCTTTTGAGGCTCAGGCCAGTTTCTTCCCTGGCATTGGAATGGGTTGCATCACATCAGTTTTTGATTTTTCTGACTTCCTTTTGTGTCGGCCCTGTTGTTGGGATTTCCCAGTGGCAGAATGGGTTAAAGTCTTGTGGTGGGAGGAGTGGTAAGTAAAAGGTCAGTGGTGGCAATCAGGGAGTGGGGTGAGCGGTTGTAGGAGGAAGAGGAGGAGGAGGAGGAAGAGGCGGGGGCTGGCTGAAGATGAAGAGCCTGCGCGGGGAAGGAAGGGGGCTGAGCACCTGGAAAAGGTAGAGTAGGGAGAGGATGGCCCACTTCATGTTGGAAGGAAGCGGAGCCGCATAGCGATGGTCAGGCTGTCGGTTGGTTGCTTGGTTGGAGGGAAAGAGGGAAACGTGTATAGGGGTACAGCGGTTCTGTTCCTGGTGGGGAAAAGATGGTAAGAACGGGCGAGGGTGAGGTGCATCTGCAAAATGTCGGCAGTGGTGGCCAAAGGAGAGTGCGCGGGAGGGACGGTTGAGGAGAGGGGTTGTGGGATGTGTTAGGTACGCACCTGTCCCTGTGTGGAGCATGTGCAAAGTGTTGTTTTCTGTATTTTGGGTTTTGTGGGTCCTGGTTCGGGTCCAGATGTTTAATTTTGCTGTAGGAACCTAGAGGCAAGGATGCTAAATTGTGTTGCCAAATTTCTAGGTTCTGGGGCTTGTACTTTTGTTGTTTAGTGGCAGGGGGCGACACCATTAGTCTTTTTTATATATAGATGTATTCAAACTGGTGGAGGAAACAAATTCCAATTTAACCTTATGTGTCATTTTGAGTTTTAACCATTATTATTACTGCCATTACATCAGACCATTAGTGAACCTGAATCATGAGCCATCTCCATAGTAATGATTAAAGTACAGATACTGCTCCTAGGGACAAAGGGAAGCATACAAGTTTGCTTTATTACCAATAAGACATGGAAGGAACAGTTTAGGTGGAAGTGGGCAGAATTACTCAAATGACATCCACTATAAGATTTATAATGACTCAGGATATTGATATGTCTTCTTGTACTGTCAGAAGCCTCAAAGTCAGAGGAAAGCAGGTGGCAACTGTCCTCCCATGACAGAGGCAGTCCCTGAGATGGGAAATGGTCTAAATCACCATGGGAAAGGGAGATCATTGTCTCAGACCAGTTTGAGATAGGAAGAGATCATAGGATTGCTATCTTTCTTCACAACTGGTGAGCAAATGAGCGATAAATTGCTAATACATTGTAATACCAGGAACCTGCTCCTCCATCTGGTAGAAGCAACAGCAAATTGTCTTGCTCAGCACAGAAATTTTTAAAAGGCAGGCAACTGGGGGAAGATCCTCAGAACTGTATGAAAGGCTGCTGAGTTGAAGGCCACATCAAGCAGATTCTATCAAACCTCAAGACAAAAATGGAGATGGGAAAGGGAGCTGTTTTGGTTTCACAATGCAGTGATCTAAATTTAAATTTAAATTTGGATTCCGTGTTCAAACTGAATAGATCCTGACAAAATTGAAGTTGAATTCAAATCAGTTAATCGGGATCTAAACTGAACTGCACAGTTCTATTAGAAACCAATAAGAAATTACTGTGACATAAACAGCAACTGAGTGTACTAACTTTGACTTTTCAGTGATTACAGCTATCAGGAGGTCATCAGGGCCTTAGTCCATGAAATTTCTAACAGAAATCTCACTGTGATGACAGAAAACTAGCATTAACATAACCTACCATACAGATCCCACAGTGACAGTCTGAATAAGTAAATATAATAGTTTTAGATATTTAAACTTTATATTATAGAATCTAATGTAGCCAAACACATATTAACTCTATTATGGAGTAAGTTCAAACTTCTGCAGGTACCTGTGTCATTTCACTTTGGTAATGACTGGAAACCAACTGAAGGCAACTCAAAAGAGGGTTATTGATTTTTTAAAAAGTAAGGACTTAACATGCATGTCACTTGCAGTTTAACAGCAAAAACAAAAAAAAATCAGTAAACAAATTGGACACCAAACACAAATACACACCATGATGTTTACAAAATCTGAATATAGATCAAGCACATCAAATACAGTAAACACAATTTCAAGTAAAACTGAATTTTGGTAAGATTTTAACAACTGGTCTCACTAAGTTCTCCATGTGGATCAAACAGGAAATACAGTGTGTCTGTAAAGTCTCTAACATTTTGAAATGTTATATCAAAGGCAATTGATGAGATATCTTAATCAGATTTGTTCTATATACACTCAGTGGTTATCAAAGCTTTTAATCACATTGCAATTGTGCATTTCAGGTACCCTGTTGATGAAAGAGATATTGTTAAATGAAATGAACCCCTAAAATTGCTACTTCTCAAGAGAAGGCACAATGTGCAAATGTAAATGATAAAGAGAATTTATGGACATTCTGTATATTTTTTCTACTTGGCTCAAGAACATAATTTACTGTCTCAGAGGCTAATTGCTTAGGTTTTGAATGATAATCCATTTATAAATTTAAACGCAAATCCTTCACATGATTAATGAACCAGAATAAGTCAATTAGACCTTCACTAGCAGGATGCTCTGGAAGAATGTTACAGTATAAAATACTTGAGGCAAACAAGTGCAGACAAGATAGTAAGTTAAAATAATTTCAGCTTCACTGCAACATGTTAACATTAGGTTGAGTCAACACAAGTATACTTGATTTAACATCCAACAAAGAACAGGTGTCAGGTAAATTCCTAAGGAAACAAAACAGTTGACTGTAAACAGCAGCTGCTTTGTTGACAGCAGGTCAGGGGGGTCTGTTTGCAGGTCAAGCAGTTGTACCATTGTGCATGAAGAGCACAATGGTACAGGATACAAGCTGAATGTAGAGCATCACAGGTTCAGTCTAATTCTCCAGTAAAAGCGATGCCTATGGCGCAAAAAAATGATTATGAGCCAGAAAAAAAAGCAATGTTGATCAACAGTCTAATCCAGTATAATGAAAACCTACAGGGGGGTTATATAGCCTTGACAACATTTCAGGCCACATTATGATATGTACCATTCACAGGCAACCAATGCACTTTCCAGAATCAAACAGTACTTCTAGCACTTTTTTTGTGTTCTTGTTGCCTTCAAATCATTTCTGACCTATGTTGAACCTATCACAGGGTTTTCTTGGAAAGATTTGTCCAGAAGACATTTGTCATTCTGTTTTTTGGTGCTAAGGGAGTGTAACTTTTCAACCCTGGTTTCCAGAATCATAGCTCAACACTCAAAACTCTACAGCATGCTGACTCTTTCTAACACTATTCAGTCCCTTTTATAAGGAGTTCAACATCTTGGGCATCTCTGTATGAGACTAGGCTCATACAGGAATCTACTGAATATGGGCTGAGCAAACAGTTGGCAAGACTGATTTGGGGATATGACCTCTGCTTCTAACCACAACCAAAGAGATCACAACAAAACTGTGCCAAATTTAGCTGCTTTAAATGTTTTTATGGCCTGTGGTTTTAGAATTGTTTATGATATTAATTTTAACTTAATTGCACATCTAATTTTTTAAATCTTTTTGTTCATTGTATATTGCCTCAGGGGCACTGGGGATTTCAGGGGTGATAACACAAATGCCTTAAATAAATCTCTCTCTGTGTGGGTATCTATATGTAAAAGTGTATGTGTTCATTCTACAAAGGCTGTTGCTAAGTGAAGTGGCTCTCTGTGATGTCACTGGAGGAAAGGTGTATGGGGGGGGGGGGAGGCAGGGAAGACCTATGTTGCCACAGAGACATTGTGAGGTAGACTCTCTCAGAGCTGGAGAAGGGAAAAAGTAGGCAGGCAGGTGTGCCAACAATACCCAGACAAAGCCAGGTATATATGTTGGTTAATTAATATGAATACTGGGCTTTTGAATATTTGTTCACAGACTTTCTAAATTTAAAATTCCATTGTGTGTTCCTCCCTCACACCATTCCTTCCCTCCAGCTGTTACAAAAATACTGGGTTTCATTGATCCAATGTTCCCTTTATGTTCTATTTAACTGTCGTGTTGATCAATTTAAACCAACCAGTATTTAACTACAATGAAACCAGAATTCCCCAGTTCAGACATAATGAGAACCTTGTCTTAATGCAAGTCAAGTATAGGACTGGGATCTATACATCTGTGCCTCTGTATTTTGAAGAAGAGGTGAATGCAGACAGCTACAATTTAATCACAGAGAATGGTGTAAGACAAAAAAATTGTAAACATGTAATAGACTTCCAAATTCTCTTCACAGGGAAAAAGGCTTCACTGTTTGCATCTATTGAAGAGTATAGGCTGAATTAAAATCCAAAGAAGAATGAAGTCTTACCCTCATGCCAAGCACCAAGAACCCAATCTCTTCCATTAGTGGATACTTGCTGACCTGTTGCTTAATCTTCTCAGCTGAGGCATATGGATCATAGCTTTTCTGACCTATTTTTACATCCATTATACATGGCCTTTTAAACCTGTGTGTCACATCTTCCAGTTTCAGGTACAGGTCTGTTAATAATTAAGAATAAAACAGATCAATGGCATAAACGAATCAATCCACATATTAAAGGTCACTGGAAGTTAACAAGTTAACACAAGCAGTGAAGATTAAGTAGCAGTTCACAAGCAACTATTTGGAATTCTGTTGTATGCTTGACAATGGCAAAATGTTAACTGACATCTTGAGAAAGTGTACAGTGCTAATGCTAATTATACGCTTTTTGAAAGCATGCTTAAAAATGTCAGAGTAGGTGAACCAGAGAATGTTCTAGGCAAAAATTCCACATACCTTTCTCCAAGACTGAAAAAGCTACTCCTTCCCTATTGAAGGATGTTGTAGGAATAGATATGGCAGAAGAACTAGAATTTCTGGGATACAGTGTTAATATTCATTGCCTGGTGATAGGCTTTATCCAGCTACATGCCGTTATATAGCAATGGTCCATCTAACCCTGTTATCTGCCTTGCAAAAGACAACCAAATGCCCACAGTGATAAATTACATGACATATTTTTCATGGAGTAAGCTGTTCCTTTTTTAAAAAAGGCCTTAAGCATATGCATCAGCCTTAAACATGGTTAATATTTATATATTTCCTGTTAATAAGATTTTGAAAATTGGTTCAAACTCTGGTTAACATTAACCTCAACCAAAGCCGACATAGGAATAACCTTTAAACATGATTAAGGTCATGATGTGAAGAGTAATTGGAATATTTGAGAAACAACGAAGGATTTGAATGTCTTAATCACAGATGGGAATTAGAAGCATTATCCTGTTTAGGAGATGTGAATACTTGGCACAATGGCAAGCAGAATCTATTTATCTAAATGTACTACAGATTAGAAACATTAGTAAACTTTAAGATTAGAAACACAATAATCTAAAATAAGCTTTAAAAACAACTCCATTTTAATGAAGCACCTCTGAAAGCAGATATGATCTAGTGAGTAAACAAAACAAAGACTGTACATAACTCTATGTTCATGCAAATGTAGTTAATTTTGCCAGAAAGCATAAGAAGCAAGGCAAATTCAATTTGGTTTTAAGAGAACTGGTCGTATATAGCACTTAATGCATCTTAAACATGCTGCAGCTCTCAAGGATTATCCTCCACCAATTTCATTTTGTCTGTATCCATATATATCAACCCACATGAAAGGCAAAGTAGATTTGACAAAGCTATAAGCAATGCAGCTTTATTTGTGATTATCACAGGTTATGCTTGATTTATACCAGCATCATCACTTAATTACATTTATAAAAAAAATATGTCATAATGGTATCCTTGCTACAGTGAACAGATGAATCGGTTGCATGTTGTATTACAAAAGCTGACTAGATTTAAATATACTAACTTCAATCTTACCAATGAATCAGTCTAGCTGGCAAAAACAGCCCTTATTTACACTACAGTTTTCCATTATAGCATATCAGTATGTCGTTTCATGATGTCCCAAATGATAAGGTCTTATCTCACTGTTCCAAAATGCTTTGTCCCTGACACTCTCAGAAAGCCTCCACAAATATTACAACAAAATTAATGGGTAGCACATTGCATGTTTAGCATTAGTACCATTGGGTGCAGTAGGTGGTGACCAGGTTCCATAATATTTTGGCAAAAATTTTCGGAGTTCCAGAAACACAGAATCTCCACAGGTAGGAGCATACACCTGAAATAAAAGGATAAAAAGCATACTGAAATTTTTGATAATCTGCTTTCCTTGTTATGAAAACTATTCAAAACTTTTGTGCTCTTACAGTCAAATAGGAAAGGTGAAGGATGTGTTAAAGCTTGAACAAAAGATATAAAAATGATGAGTCTGAATAGTTTCAGTGTTTTGCAAATCATTCTTATTAATAATGGGAGTATTACTATAAAAATGCGACTAGATTCAAAGACAGAACTAAAGGCTTATGAATTCTTAAGGGACCGCCATAGAATGTATTAACTTATCACACCAGCATCCTGGCAGGAGGCAGAAACACTGGAAGTGTAGTAAGTCTATCATCTAAAGTTCATGTGAAACAGAGTATGAGGAGGATGTTTTCTGATGCATTCTTTATATTCATCCCTAAGGAGTTTTCAGGAAAATATAATAGAATGTTAAGAAAACCAAAAATCTGTTTGAAGGTAAAAATTGGTAAATATAAGATCTCCTAATATAGCCTATCAATAATGCATAAACAAGATTGATCACTATTAGAATATGCTTCCTAATCAAGGTTCTTATTAGCGGGTGGAAAAGTAGGAAGCAATTTGTTTTCTTACTGACTATATTTGTTAAAATTATAGATTAACAGATTATTTGAAGTGATGTCATTAATTTACACAGTTCTTCACTTGGCACTCAGTATTAGGTTTGAAATTATAATGAACTGGGTTTTGCTTCTGTTGTTTTGCAAAAACAGGCTTCCAGAAAAGCACACAATCACACATAAAAAGCATATTGCTAATCACGAATACAATAAAATCTGTAACCCTTTACATATTTAGTTCAATACTAGGACTAATTTCAAAGTGACACTACATTCTATCATTTTTGTGGCATAGACCATATATCAGCAAAGGTGGTGTGTTAAGAATAAAGTTTTCAGAGATAGGATGATAGCCCTATTGCTAATTTCCATTTTTAGTATCATTGGGACACCACCATAAAACTGAGTAACTGGATTTGCAAAGTACTGTTATCTATTATATACACAACAAAAATGCCTTCAGTCACAGTAGATCAAGCTCAAAGACATCTATAAACCATGAAAAAAACTCAAACAGGCAAGTGGTTGATTATCAAACAAAATGAATTATTTTTATTCATTCCATACTTTTCTTCAAGCTGCAGAAACTGATACAGTTGTTATTTGCAACAACAACAACAAATAAAAACCTGATGGTAATAGACTGGCTTATATTGAAGAAATAGGGTCAGATCACAACAGAAGAGGGGGAAAAATAAAAAACGAGGCAACTTTAAACTGCTTTTAGATTTAATAGGAAATGGAATAGTTTATAAGCACAAGCTGTTCTAGAGCTGTTACAGCAATGAACTATTTGCATATCTCTCTATGTGCAAACTGGTGTTACCCTAGGCAACGGTAGTGTGAGGTACATAATACGCATCCTCCAACTGAGTCAAAACAAATTTCATAATCTCACTCCTAAAGAAGGGTGTTGTTCACATTACTAAAATATTAACTTTTTGTTCCATTGACAGTTTGCAAATAACTTTTCCTTTACACTATCAGATCTTGTAATAGCTTCCTGAAGAAGTCGGATCTGTCACAGTGGTACATGCCCTGGTCGCATCCCGTTTTGATTACTGCAATGTATTCTATGTGAGCTGCCTTTGAAAGTACTCACAAGCGGCAGCCAGCTTATTAACTGGGGTTATCAGAGGAGGGGGGAGGCACCACCAAGAAGGTCCTCTTCTTTGTTACCACCAAACAAACTTGAGAAGGTCGTGGGACAGAGAGAAGTATCTTAGAGCTCCACCAGGCTCATACAGGGCACTATGGTCCTTCTAATAATCTGGACCCATAAAGGGCTTTATTGGTAAACATCAGGACTTTGAATTGAGCCTAAAAACAGGTTAGCAGCCAACAGAACTGTTGCAACAAAGTAGTGTGCTACTGTAGCTTTTCTACACCATAATAGGCCAGGACAGCCCTGTTCTTGCTTTCCTTATTATGCAGAAACGTTTTTGTGCCATCAAGCTTTTTCAAACTAACAAGGGTTGTGCTTTTAATATTGTGCTAAGACTTGTATATAATGTATTTTGTTATTTCGAATGATATAACTTTAAGCAGTTTGCTTATACTATATTTATAGTTTTATTCTTGCTATTTTGTTGCTTTTAATTTTTATTGTTTTAAAATATATTGTTAACCACCATGAGTTCCATTATAGGAAGAATGAAACAACAATAGATACAACAAACACATACCAGTTTTAGGTATTACATGATTTCAAGTTAACAAAATAGCAGGGAGAATCTACTGCCTTATTAATAATTAAATTGGTTGTCACTGTAAAAGAGCAAAAAGAACTCTTGGTTTCTACCAAGGAAAGTAAGTCAACTTGGAGATATAACATCAAGCCAAGGGAGAGATCAAGCTGACTTCTCCATCAGCCAGAGAACCAGCAGCTACAGCACTAGTTCTTTGTTTACAAACATCTTTAATAATCTGATGTAAGCTTAGTAAGCCATCTCAGAAAAATGCATTTCAACACAACTGTCAACATTAATAGAAAGAAGATCAAAGGGGGGAATAGATCCTGGTACCCCTGAGTAATGGGGTGTCTGTTTTCCCTTCCCTGCCAAAAATGACATTTGCAAGCACTGCCCCCCATGCATTGGCCAGAGGATCAAGAATCACTAACTGGTCTGGAAACAAGACCATCAACAAAGGACTATCAGGCTAACCAGAACTACACTTACAAGTTTTGCTTTAAGAAAACAGTGTTCTCCTTCCACTTCTCTTCTCTCCCTCTTTTTTGGTTCTGAGAACACTGGAAGAGCTATTATCTGCTTTGGATAACAGCAAATACATATATAACATCCACTTTAATTAGGTATAATGTACCACTCCTTTTTCCATGGAACCAGCCTTTCTTTCTTCAGAGACAACCATGCCTGACAGCCCTCTGATTAATCAAGCAGTTGCTGCCCTTGTCAACATTGCCATGAGGCATATTCATGCAAAATATAAAAATGAAATGAACAAGACTGAAAGCTGCCCAGCAGCAGATACTGCTGAACATAATTAGCCCAGATTTAAAAACAGAAAAGTCAATGAGACACCAAAATTATTTTCATATTTAATTTCTAAATTGGAGAGCAGGGCTGTCGAAGTTTAATACAGTAGAGTCTCACTTATCCAAAATAAACAGGCTGGCAGAAGTTGGATAAGCAAAAATGCTGGATAATAAGGAGGGATTAAGGAAAAGCCAAATTATGTTATGATTTTACAAATTAAGCACCAAAACATCATGTTTTACAATATGACTGCCACTTGTTTGGGAGCGTGGCTGCACTTGTGTTGTTGTTGGGCATGTTGGCCTGCTGTGTGTTGCTGCCTAGAGAAACAGCAATGGATCCGGGCGGGAGGCAGATTGCGTTGGATAATACAGAACATTGGATGAATGAAGTGAGACTCTACTGTAGTAATCAGAAATTCCCTATTCCAAGGTGTATATCACAAACCCATACTGCAAAACACTGTATATTAAACTGACATGCACAAGAGAGGACTCTGACACAAATAAATTGTAAAGCAATATTTTGTCTACTTTATGTAAATAATAGGAAATTCACTTGGCATTGTTTGGTTGCTATAAATAATGACAAAATTTCAGATGGTAGAAGCTAATGTCTTTACAATTATGAGACCATGTTACACACAAAGCAGATAATTTTACAAAAGAAAATTGTTTATTGCTTGATACTAAGCCTGCATGAAAATATCAGCCTAAGTCTGTCAATATCAATTCAAAAATACATGTTCCTGAACAAAAATAACGTAAACATTTTTTAAAAAAAGTTAAAGGCAGAAATCTGAAGCGGTTGGGAAGTGAAAAGAGTGGGATGTACTCAAATTAGTAGTTGGCAGACTGCAACTGAAAATGTACTATTAATCTTCCTTTTGTCCCAATGGATAAAATCCCAGGTTTGTGTATTTGTCTAGTCTTTAAATCAGTCTGATACACTTTATCATTTGTTATAATTTTTAATTTTATAGAATACAGCACAGAAAATAATTACAGTGGAGACAGAAACTCTCTCAATACAAATACATGATGTGTAAGGAGTAACAGATTGGGGCAGGAAAATACTGATTGTAGAGGGTGAAAGCAACAACAGCAACAGGAAAAAAATCCACTCCAGTTCCCTTTAGGATCCCATTGTAGATTCAGATTATACTACAATGTAGCACTGTACATGGTACTACTGTATTCTCAAAAGGTGGTCAGAAACTTCAGCTCCAAATGCAGTGGTTCTCAACCTGTTGTCCCCAGATGTTTTTGGCCTTCAGCTCCCAGAAATACTAACAGCTGGTAAAGTGGCTGGGATTTCTGGGAGTTGTAGGCCCAAAACATCTGGGGACCCCAGGTTGAGAACCACAGTCTTAATGGGATGGCTTACCAACAGTTATCTTACAAAAAAGGACTTACAAATATGCTTGCTATGGTAAAAATTACTATCCGTTTTGAAAAAATCAACTTTTTCCAAACCTCTTCCCAAGATTAGAACCTATCTGCATTCTACTTCCAACATGGTTGAATTGTTTCAGAGCCACAATGTAATGTGAATGAGTTCCAGTTCTCATCCTAAATTTAGTTAGGGTGAGAGTGGGAAACAAAGAAGAGATTGTCTTTGACTTGCAACTATTAGCTATATACGTGTGTGTGTGTGTATAGAGAGAGAGAGAGAGAGAGAGAGAGAGAGAGAGAGAGAGAGAGAGAAGGGGTGTATCACAGCAAGATTAATCAAGAGATTAATGAGATAAATTCTCTTTCAGGGAAGGTAAATTTTAAATTATGAACTGATTGTTTTGAATATGCATACTTTTTAAACTGATATGATCTTTTAATTGACTACATATTTTAATTGATGTTTGTGTTTTCATAGAATCATAGAATAGTAGAGTTGGAAGAGACCTCATGAGCCATCCAGTCCAACCCCCTGCCAAGAAGCAGGAAATCGCTTTCAAAGCACCCCTGACAGATGGCCATCCAGCCTCTGCTTAAAAGCCTCCAAAGAAGGAGCCTCCACCACAGGAGAGAGTTCCACTGCCGAACAGTTCTCACAGTGAGGAAGTTCTTCCTAATGTTCAGGTGGAATCTCCTTTCCTGTAGTTTGAAGCCATTGTTCCATGTCTAGTCTCCAGAGCAGCAGAAAACAAGCTTGCCCCCTCCTCCCTATGACTTCCCCTCACATATTTATACATGGCTATCATGTCTCCTCTCAGCCTTCTCTTCTGCAGGCTAAACATGCCTAGTTCTTTAAGCTACTCCTCATAGGGCTTGTTCTCCTGGCCCTTGATCATTTTAGTTGCCCTCCTTTGGACACATTCCAGCTTGTCAACATCTCCCTTCAAGTGCAATGCCCAGAATTGGACACAGTATTCCAGGTGTGGTCTGACCAAGGCAGAATAGAGGGATAGCAAGACTTCCCTGGATCTAGACTCTATACTCCTATTGATGCAGGCCAAAATCCCATTGGCTTTTTTAGCAGCCGCATCACATTGTTGGCTCATGTTTAACTTGTTGTCCACAAAGACTCTAAGATCTTTTTCACACATACTACTGTTGAGCCAAGCATCCCCATTCTGTATCTTTGTATTCCATTTTTTCTGCCGAAGTGAAGTATCTTGCATTTGTCCCTGCTGAACTTCATTTTGTTCGTTTCGGCCAATCTCTCTAGTCTGTTAAGATCATTTTGAATTCTGCTCCTGTCTTCTGGAGTGTTAGCTATCCCTCCCAATTTGGTGTCATCTGCAAACTTGATGATCGTGCCTTCTAACCCTTTGTCTAAGTCGTTAATAAAGATGCTGAACAGAACCGGGCCCAGGACGGAACCCTGAGGCACTCCACTTGTCACTTCTTTCCAGGATGGAGAAGATGCACTGGTGAGCACCTTTTTTTCAATAAAGTTACGAGTCGATATAGGGAACTGTGAAGAAGTGTATAATTGTATTTTGTTTATAGATGATATGTGTATTTGATTTTGTTTATACAGCCAGGTTTGGCTAAGTTAAAATGGTATTTGAATTGACATTATGTATGGGGGAAGGTAGCCATCTTAAGAGTGCTAGAGCAGGTTACCATAGCAACAAGGGCGGAGCCAACCGCCGCCTGGAAAGGAAAAGGGGGAATATTTCAAAACCCAGCAGTCTGTGATTTCCTAGTCACAGGGAAGGATCTGATTCTTGTGTGGAGAATCAGGCTGGCTTAAATAGAGAGATTTGAGTCAGATTTAGGTTAGACCAGACTAGGCAAGTTAGGTGATTTGTCTAGGGTCAGTTATAGAGTCTGTGGATTAGGGAACATTAATCCCAGGGGATCCAGTAGGATCGGGGTTTAGTGTAATCCAGAGAAAGAAGTATTTTGAAAGTTTAACCACCTCATATCCGTTTGTAACCATTAAGCGAAGTGCCTTTACCAAGTTATCTGAAACCATCAAGCTCTGTACCTGCAATAAACTTGTTTTGATTTTATTCAAATCAAGCCTCTGTCATACTCTTATATTAAGTTAAGTAACATCAACACCTGAAGTGGAACAAATAGAGAAAGCTTATAAGAACCAGTACCATCTGCCTGACGTCTCTCCATTGGTGGCAGCGAAGAAGATAATCAAACAAATCATTAATTAACATCATCTCTCACAAAACATCTTTATTAAGTGGTGGTATCTGTGTGTGTGTGTGTGGGATCAAAAAGGGTTCCATCTCTGACACACATTCCTGTCAGACACCTCACCTCTATACATATTGGTGGCAAAGCTGAGGGGATTCCTAAAGAGATTCCATTCCCTGTCACCCTCAGCATCTCTACATAAGCTCCTTACATTAATTGGTGGCAGCGGTGGGATTCAAAGGGGATTCCATCCTCTGCCACATCAAGTCTCCACAGGAACGCCATTATATGTCCATTTGTTGCCGTATTTTAATCTTTTTTTCCTGGCCTTAAACCACAGGGAGAGGTGGGTAAGAAATATACTTCTGTGATTCTTGTTGTTATCAGGAATAGTTTTTTTAAAAGTTTGGGGCCAACAACATCTGTGATCTTCCTTCCCTGTTTGTTTACTTTAAATCCAGTCTCAAGGACAGAACAAGAAAAACAACTTGGCATTTTGCAACTTATGCGTCAACTCAAGATTGTAAGGGTATGCAGCATTTTTGACAGCTAGTGAAGGTGCAAATTTTTTAGGTAAAAGTTGAAATTAGAAAGCATTTACCTTATTATAAAATTCTAGTTCTCTGGGCCCTCGAGGTGGAGGCTGCAATTGTTTGAGGACTGTGCCATCTGGATGCTGCAATATTCCTGGAGTAAAACAGACATTTGATGTTTTTAAAGTATAAGGTATATAGTCTTCAAACTATGAGATATTGACAATTTTAACCACTTATTGAGTTCTCCACAAGAAGCAGAAATTGGCATGTCAAAATGCATGATTACGAAAAATGACCCAAGAAAACAAGAGTTTTTTTTTAAATGAAACACATAAAAAAGAAAACTCAGCCATCCAAGGATTTCACATTCATAAAATATTAACCACATTATGTTAACCAGGAGTATGTAGAAATCAGGGACAATTGGGAGATATCACCATAACATAATTACAAATGTGGAATGTTTAGGAACCCATGCATCTAATGCCCATCTTATAAACTGGACAAACTTTTCAAATACTGTACTGCCTATTTTTATCACCAAGGCTTGCTGTTATTCTGAAGCAGTTCATTCAATGATGTTAACAAAACAATATTACTATGAATTAAGGCTGTTTAAGATCCAGGTATGCTACATCAAAGAAAAAATGATTTTCAGCATGTGAATTAATTGTCACTTAACTAATCAATTTGCAAAGACTTGCAATCTTGAAAACTGTAGTGCAAGGTACTTTGCTTTGATCCAGCAAATGATATTCCCAGATTTTAATTGGCCTTGCAACTCAAAAGGGAAATTCATTAAAAGACTACTGCTTCAGCAATAATTCTTTGTCACAGCTGAGATGTTAAACATAGTTGATCTAAAGATGTGCAAACAGATCTCATCAATCCAATTTAGAATTTTGACTTATTAGTTATATTACAGAGTATGACCCTATGCATTTTAAAACACTACAGTTAGCCTGGTTTAAGACCAGAACATAAATAAAGATAAACATACCACATGTTTGTTTTCTGGTTTTGTTTTCACTAAACAAAGACAATGAAAAGCCTACCTTCTGAGCTCCTAGACAGTAATATTCTCCATTTCTATATCAATGATTCTATGTTTTAAAAGTAAAACATTAATAACAACCTTCCCAAGTTTGCTCAACAGCTTCCCACTTTTCAAAAGCTTACATAAATCCTATCAGTCTAGGTGACAGTTTAATAATGTTTTTCACTTTCCTGCAATGCAAGTTTTGTAAAATTTCCAAGAGAATATCTTTGAACAGCCACTGCACTGCCTTTAACTGAATAGAAAATAATCAACTGACCTCAATCAGATGTAAGTTGTTGTGTATTTCTACCAGAAAAATGGGCACCACTAAGTCAAATCCCTCTTCCTCTTTGCATCCCTTTAAATCTCCTTGTGGATGCTGGGAATTCCTTCAAGGAGATGAGCTACACAAACCCAAGCAGCTTGTGGAGTGGGAGATGTACATGGAAGAGGCCAAAGTATACTTTGATTGCATAAAACAAGTCCACTCATATAATATTGGATTCAAGAAATAATAACAATGAACAGTTATATTTACTTCAGGATTCTCACTTAAAAATAGCTCAGGATCCCATACAATATTGAACTATATTTCATTTCCACAACCACGGCAACATCCTATGGAGAAAAAAGAGCTTCTGCAATGCAACTCTAGCCTTTCTGCCTAAATGTCTTGACATTTTCTATCTAACTAAGGTGATTATATAGAGTAGGCCTTCCACATTCACTAGGATTAGGGGCTCAGGATCCCAATAAAAATAAACACACGAAGAAATTGGGTTTTTTTAATCTGAGAGAACACTTCTCCAGGAATATTCCAGTGCATCTCTACAGTCAATTTCCACTGGAAACTAACTATATATAAATGCAATGAAAGACCTAGAGGCTCATAGAGAAATCTTCTCTCTAGAAATCTCTGATAGAAGCGGACCATAGAGTCACACTGAAGGACCTAGAGCAGTGGTTCTCAACCTGGAGTCCCCAGACGTTTTTGGGCTTCAATTCCCAGAAATCCTAACAGCTGGTAAACTGGCTGGTATTTCTGGGAGTTGTAAGCCAAAAATATCTGGAGACCCCAGGTTGAGAACCATCGACCTAGAGATTCCCAGAGATGATATTTTAATCAACTCTGTGAATAATCAAACTGCCAAAGTCAAAACTGCAAATGTAGACATGACTGAGCACTAGCTCAGAATCTTGAGAACTGTTGCTCTACATTCATATTTCAGTCACAGAACACTGAATGCCTTCTTGAATGCAACAGGGAATAAAAAGTAACTTTAATGGTGTAATCTCCTCCAAGACCTTCCTTACCGTCATTCATCACCAATTCTTCCTTTTTTAACCACTGCCTATGCCCAGTTTCTATAAAGGAGACTGGGCTGAAAGGAAACAACACTCACTGCATGGTGATGAAATCACTCCATAATGAATAGCAAACCTCTTTTTTATTCAAAGCAGGAGATGCAACAGTCTGTGTATTCTTCCTTAAGTTCCCCTGCTTCTTACAAAAGTTCTCTCTAATCATCCAATTAAAAGTTTCAGAAGTTCTCCAGTAAAACCATTGGCACTTTCTTTTTTATTGTTTGGTTTTTTTACAGTAGAGTCTCACTTATCCAACATAAACGGGCCGGCAGAATGTTGGATAAGCGAATATGATGAATAATAAGGAGGGATAAAGAAAACGTCTATTAAACATCAAATTAGGTTATGATTTTACAAATTAAGCACCAAAACATCATGTTATACAACAAATTTGACAGAAAAAGTAGTTCAATACACAGTAATGCTATGTAGTAATTACTGTATTTATGAATTTAGTACCAAAATATCACGATGTATTGAAAACATTGACTACAAAAATGTGTTGGATAATCCAGAACGTTGGATAAGCGAATGTTGGATAAGTGAGATTCTACTGTATTTAGATATGGCATAAACAAGGAAAATCTTGCCTTGTTTCCAAACTTCCTTTTCATACGCATGAATTAAACGTTAATAGCACAGCACATTGTCAAAAGAAAATGAGGAGTCTCCCACATAGTCCTGCAGGTTTAAAGAAGAGCAGAGAGAGATCACGCTATTTGTAAAAGGCCAAAACCACAAAGAAGCACAGCAGCACGCACTGTATGGGAGCAATCGTGCAAAACAACTTTAAAGAGTTTACCAGGAAGGAAAATGTTACCTGATCTAGTATTGCTCCATAAATACATGCCAAAACCTGAGTATTTACTGTAAACTACAAGGCTGTATAGGAAAAGAGTCAGCAAAACACCATTTAATAAGGATAAAATCAAGTTTTGCAAGGATTTTACATGTTGGATTTTTGAAGTGCAACATTTTCACATTTTTTTTGAAGAACATTACTTAACTAGATGTCATTATGCAAAACAAAACGCTGCCATTTCTACAAAATAGGGATAGTGGGCTGATAGTGGGTGACATTCACTGTGAAAATAATATATTTTGATGAGTTTTGAAGGATTTTAATGTAGTTTTTACAGCATCGTGTGTACAAATTGTTGAATGGCTTATTAATTGCATATTTATATTTTAATACTGATTGTTGTATTGCTTTTATCTTGAATTGGATTTTACACTGAATCCCATTACTGAAAGGCAGATGATGATGATTATTATTATTATTATTATTATTATTATTATTATTATTCAAAAGAATCAACCCTTCACTGGACAACTGAAGATTAAGAGAAATGAAAGTACATGCACACATCAAGTCTAGTGTAACAGGGTGGTTTCAAGGTTAAAATGAAATAATTGTCACTTTGGGTTTCGGTCCTGGGAGAAAAGCAGGACAGAAACAAATACAATAACGAATGAGAGACACAAATGGGAGAAACATATACAATTTCTGAACCTTTGTCACAGCTGTTGTTTTGTTAAAATGATATCCCTATCCACCCACCAACCTCCAAGGTCCCTCCCTTCCTATATGAAAACACATGCAACTGGAAGCACTGAGGGAAAGGAGGGACACAGCACAAAAATTTTGGGCAAACATGAAAGAGTGGGGGCAAACATAATTGAAGTCAAAAACTGTATCACAGCACCTCTAAGCTACCGGTCAAATTCATTCATAAAGAAACATGCCTGAGCTAAACATTTTGGGAGGGGGGTAAGTTAGCTAGTCACTGTTAAGAGAAAGGCTGGATATTACTGAATTAGAATTAAAAGTATAATCAACATCATTATCATCAGCAAACCTTCTATCTTACTTCACTGCATTATTGGAGATGAATAGAAATTATCACACACAACAAATCTAATCTAACAGGGTGTTTCTGAGATTAAAATGATATCACTCTGGGCTGCCTGAAATAAGAAGACACATGGTTATCCCATAAAATTCCTGAACTTTTGTGGCAGCTGTTGTTGTTGTTAAAAAGATATATTCACTCACCAACCCTGAAATCCCCCCCCCCCCCCCACACACACACACACACACATGAAAATACAAACAACTGGAAACATCGAGGAAAGAATCTCAACATTTTGGAGAAATCTGAAAGAGGTCTGCCTGGGGAATTTCAAGATGATAGCTGAAGTCGGAAACAATATTTTGACATCTCTAAGACACCCTTCAAATGCTTTCCCAAATAAGCTTACCCAGGACTAAAAAGTTTAGGAGTAGGGTGAACTAAAAGGTCATTATTGGGAGAAAACCTGGATATTAATAAATTAGAATTAGGTGAAAAATCAAAACCTTTTATCTTATTTCACTGGGCCACTAAAGATGAAAACAAATAAACACACGCTCATACATCGGGTATAATCCAACAGAGTGATTTAAAAGTTAAAAAGACATATCCACCCACCCACAGACTCCCAAATCCCCTTCCTCTGCTGTATGAAAAAACAACTGGAAGCACTGAGGCCCCTTCTACACTGTCATATAGAATCCAGCTAATCTGCTTTGAACTGGACTATATGGTAGTTTGGAATCAGGCCCCTTCCACACAGCTGAATAAAATCCCACATTATCTGCTTTGAACTGGAATATGTGGCAGTGTGGACTTAGATAGCCCAATTCAAAGCAGATATTGTGGATTACCTGCTTTGATAATCTGGGCGATATGGCAGTATACAAGCAGCCTGAGAAAAGAAAGCACAAACTTTCTTTTGTGTGAGGGCTTACAGCAGAAATAACTGAGGTCGGAAAACAGTATCTTGGCATATCTATGGGCCCTTCCACACAGCCATATAACCCAGAATATAAAGGCAGATAACCCACAATATCTGCTTTGATCTGGGTTATCTGAGTCCACACTGCTATATAATACAGTTCAATGTGGACTTTATATAGCTGTGTGGAAGGGGCCTAAAACAGCCTTCAAATTAATTCTCCAATAAACTTGCCCAGGGTTAATGACGTGGGGATGGGGTGAGGTAACTATATAATAAAAAAATAAAACTTCATTTATATTCTGCCCAATCTCCCCAAGTGGACTCAGGGCGGATTCCAACATACAACGGCAAACATTCAATTGGCTGGAAATTAATGACAATACAGAAGAAGCAAATCTTCTATCCTACTTCACGGATTATTAAAGCGCCCTTCTATATTACCATATTATCCAGAATATCAAGGCAGATAATCCACAATATCTGCTTTGAACTGGGTTATCTGAGGGCCCTTCCACAGAGTGGTATAAAATCCACAATGAACTGGATTATATGGCAGTGTGGACTCAGATAACTCAGTTCAAAACAGATATTATGGATTATCTACCTTGATATTCTGGGTTACATGGCTGTGTGGAAAGGCTCTGAATTCATACTGCCATATAATCCAGTTTATTGTGGATTTTATACAGTTGTGTGGAAGAGGCCTGAGTCTACACTGCCATAAAATCCAGTTCAAAGCTGATCATCTGGATTTTATACAGCTGTGTAGATGTAGAAGGGGCCAGAGATAAAAAGAAATGAGCACACACAGAGACATCAAGCATAATCCAACGGAGTAGTTGAGACCTTAAAATGACATGACTCTGGATTCTCTGAGATAAGGGCCAGGCACAAATGGGATAAACAAACAAATAACGTTTCGGAGGGCCATGCAGCCCTATAACCCAGAATATCAAGGCAAAAAATCCCACAATATTCGCTTTAAACAGGGGCCCCTTCCACACAGCTGTACATAATCCACATTGAACTTGAATATATAGCAGTGTGGACTCAGGGCCCTTCCACACAGCCCTATATCCCAGAATATCATGGCAGAAAATCCCACAATATCTGCTTTAAACTGAGTTATCTGAGTCCACACTCAGATAATGTGGGATTTTCTGCCATGATATTCTGAGATAAAGGGCTGTGGGGAAAAGCCCTCAGATATTGTGAAAGCAGATATTGTGGGATTTTCTGCCTTGATATTCTGGGTTATAGGGCTGTGTGGAAGGGCCCTTAGAGATTCTCAAGGCATTCGCAAATCTTCCATCATAATTCATGATAAACCTGTCAGAAGTTGACCAGGGAGTTGTGCCGGAAGACCTAGAGCCCTTCCACGCAGCTATTTAACCCAGAATTATCAAGGCCGATAACCCACAAAATCGGTTTGAACTGGGTTATGAGTCCACACTGCCATATAATCCAGTTCCAAGTGGATTTTAAACATCTGTGTGGAAGGGGCATAAGCCACCCTTCAAATGAATTCCCCAATAAATTTGACCTGGGCTAGAGAGATGAGGAGGAGGGGAGTCACCCAATCATAAGACTCCCCCCCCCCCCGCCGCGACTTGGAAGCAGCCTTCTCTTAGCAGCCGGGGGCGGGAGGAACCAACACTTTTCTTGGGGGGGGGGGGGGGGGTCCGGCCACTCACTCACCGCCCTTGTCCTTGCCGTACATGTGCCCGGCCACCTGGTGGGAGAGGGGCACGCAGCCGCTGAGGAGCCCGGCGGTGCCTTCATCCTCGTCGCCCCCCGAGAGCCGCTCGGCCTCCCCCGCCTCGGAGCCGTGCGGGGCCTGGGTGGTGGCCATTTCCTCCGCCGGCCGCCTCCTCCTCCTCCCCCTCCGCGGCTTTCACGGCCCGCCGTGCTCCTCGCCACGGCCGCCACCAGCGCAGGCCCGCGGCTCCATCGCCCGCTCCTGTCGGCACCTTTCCCTTCCCTCGTCCGCTTGAGTGGCTCGGCTGACTAGGCGGCGCTGAGGGAGGGAGGGAGGGTCAGTGCGCATGCGTGCCCCTCCTGGCGCTTGCGCAGTAGCCGACACTGAAGCTGTTCCCCCTTCAGACCAAAACCTCTAATCAAGAACTGCAACCAGACCAGGGATGCCCAAACTCCTTTGGATTTAAAACTCCCAGGAGCCTCGCCTGCCTTGGTCAATGATTCTGGGAGTTGAAGTCCAAAATACCTGGAAGGCCAGAGTTTGAGAAAAACCGATCTACACTGTAGAACAGTGGTTCTCAATATGTGGATCCCCAGATGTTTTGGCCTTCAACTCCCAGAAATGCTAACAGCTGGATTTCTGGGAATTGTAGGCTAAAACACCTGGGAACCCACAGGTTGAAAATGAGTGCAGTATGGCTCTGCTTTAACTGTATGGCATCATGGGAATTGTGGTTTACCAAGGTCTTTAACTATCTCTGGCAAAGAGTGTGGGAGCCTCGCCCATCTGCAGCTCCCAGAATTGCATAATCTATATATATAAATGAGTGATGGCATCATGGCGACCCACAAAACAACAAAACTACAGGCCCCCCAACCTCGAAATTAGACAACACAACCCATCATCCATGCCTCTAGGTTGATACAACAAAAAGAAAAGAGAAATGAAGTCCTAATTAGAGGGAGAGCAATAATTTTTTTTATCCAATTGCTGCCAGTTTAGAGGGCTAATCTCTACCCACTTGGTCTCCTAGCAACCAACTCAGCCAAGGGACAGCCAGGGTTCAGTTAGGGGACAGGCAGATTTAGGCCTCACTTAGGTCTCTTCCACAGATTATCTAATTTGCACTGCATTATATGGCAGTGTAGACTCAAGGCCCTTCCACTCAGCTATATAACCCATTTATAATCTTATATTATCTGCTTTGCACTGGATTATCTTGAGTCCACACTACCATATAATCCACTTCAGTGTGCATTTTATACAGCTGTGAAGAAGGGGCCTCATATAATCCAGTTCTAAGCAGATAATGTAAGATTATCAATATACAATATACAATTCCTCAATACTTTATTTCCCACACCACCATACTTCGCCACAGCAACGCGTGGCCGGGCACAGCTAGTTCTATATATATATAAGGGTAATGAAATTTTGGCCTAGGACAAAACAACAAAACTACACATCCCAGAAACACTAAACTTGGCAGCACAACCCCTCATCCCTGCCTCTACGTTCATACAACAAAAAGAAAAGAAAAATAAAGTCCTAATTAGAGGGAGAGGAATAATTGTTTTTATCCAATTGCTGCCAGTTAGAAGGCTAAGCTCCACCCACTTGGTCTCCTAGCAACCCACTCAGCCCAGGGGACAGGCAGAGTTAGGCCTCACAAATGAGAGTAGATGAATAGGTACTGCTCCGGCAGGAAGGTAACGGCGCTCCATGCAGTCATGCCAATGGCCACATGACCTTGGAGGTGTCTACGGACAACGCCGGCTCTTCGGCTTAGAAATGGAGATGAGCACCAACCCCCAGAGTCAGACACGACTGGACAATGTCAGGGGAAAACCTTTACCCTTTACCTTAACTACCACCAATTCCTCAATACTTTATTTCCCATACCACCATACTTCGCCACAGCAACGCGTGGCCAGGCACAGCTAGCAGTAATAATAATGATGATGATGATAATGTGGTTGGGTTTTTTTTTGTGTCAGGAGCAATCAGAGCTGCTTCTGGAGTGAGAGAATTGGCCGTCTGCAAGGACATTGCCCAGATGTTTTGATGTTTTACCATCCTTGTGGGAGGTTTCTCTCATGTCTCCGCATGGAGCTGGAGCTGATAGAGGGAGCACATACACCCTTTCCCTGGGTGGGATTCGAACCTGGCAGCCTTCAGGTCAGCAACCCAATCTTCAAATCATGAGGCTTTTATCCCCTAGGCCACCGGAGGCTCCAATGTGGTTGGTGGGTTGCTGTGAGTCTTTCGGGCTGTATGGCCATGTTGCAGAAGCTTTCTCTCCTAATGTTTCGCCTCACAACCTCAGAGTATGCCTGCCACAGATGTGGGCGAAATGCCAGGAGAGAAAGCTTCTGGAAATGGCCATACAGCCCAAAAGACTCTCAGCAACCCAGTGATTCCGGCCATGAAAGCCTTCAACAATACAATAATGTGGTCACCAAAGAATATGTCCAAAGGGTAGAAAAAAATTGAAGAGCAAAGAATGGCGGAAATATCAAGGCTAACAACACTTGGGCCATCCCCGTCATCAGATACACTACTGGAATTGTGAACTGGACACAGGGCCGGCCCCACCATAGAGGCCACGTGACGCTGCCGCCTCGGGCGCAGGTCCCGGGGGGCGCCGTCAGGCTGGGCGGGAGGCGGGGCACCGCTCTGACGGTGCCCCGCCGCCCGACCAGTGCGCCCTGACCTTGTGGCTCCCTCTTTCGCCGCCCGGGAAGGGGAGGAGGGATCCCCTCCTCCCCTCCCCGGGCGGCGAAGCCTCCCTCTTTCCAACCCTGGCCCCGCCTCCCACGCAGCGTGGGAGGCGGGGCCAGGGCACGCTGGGTGGGAGGCGGGGCCAGGGCACGCTGGGTGGGAGGCGGGGCCAGGGCGCAGGAGGCGGGGCCGGCGGGGGGCGCTTTTCAGCACCCCCGCTTAATATTTAAATTTATCTCCGACCGGCCCTGACTGGACACAAAACAGAGCTGGATGATCTGGACAGAAAAACAAAGAAACTGATGACAATCCACTACTCATTACACCCACATGGTGATGTCGACAGACTTTTTCTGCCCAGAAAATCAGGAGGCAGAGGATTTCTGCAAGTGAAACAAACAGTAGAGGAAGAGTAACACGCACTGGCAGATTATGTGAAAGACAGTCAAGAACTAACATTGATGGAAGTCAATAGTAGAAAACTGCTTAAAGTGCAAAAGAAAAAGAGTGAGTACAGTAAAAATACAATGCAGAGTAGAAGAGAAAAGTGGCAAAAGAAGGTTCTCCGTGGACAGTTCCTGGGAAAAACTGAGAGCAAAATTGACAAGGAAAAAACAAATGTAACTTTGAAAAAGGAGACGGAGGCCCTGATTCTTGCAGCCCAAGAACAAGCAATTAGAACCAATGCCATCAAAGCCAGAATTGAAAAGTCAATGACAGATCCCAAGTGTAGACTCTGCAAGGAAGCTGACGAAACGATGGATCACATGCTCAGCTGCTGCAAGAAGATCACGCAGATAGACTACAAGCAGAGGCATAATACTGTTGCTCAAATGATCCACTGGAACTTGTGCCACAAATACCATCTGCCTGTGACAAAGAATTGGTGGGATTACATGCCTGAACAGGTTACAGGAAATAAACATGTCAAACTACTCTGGGACTTCTGAACTTAGACTGAAAAGAGTTTTGGAGCTCAATATGTCTGACCTCACAATTGTGGAAAAAACAAAGTACGGATTGTCGATGTTGCAATCCCAGGCAACAGCAGAATCGACGAGAAACAACAGAAAAAGCTTACACGATATGAGGCTCTAAAGATCGAACTGCAAAGACTCTGGCACAAGTCAGTAAAGGTGGTCCCAGTGGTGACTGGCACACTGAGTACAGTGCCTAAAGACCTTGGCCAGCACTTAAAAACAATTGGCTCTGACAAAATTATTATCTGTCAGCTGCAAAAGGCCACCCGACTCGGATCTGCATGCATTATTCACCAATATATCACATAGTCTTAGACACTTGGGAAGTGTCCAACGTGTGATCCAATACAACAGCCAGCATAGTGATCTTGTCTGCTGTGCACTAATCTTGTTGTGTATTTTATTATTGTTGTTGTTATTATTATTATTATTATTATTATTATTATTATTATTATTAAACTTTATTTATATCCCACCCCCCTCTCCACAAGGACTCAGGGAATGGAATGAAAGAGCATTCTGACCACTAGCCATGCTAGCTAGGCCTGATGTATTTAATTCTTTCACTTTAGACGTGGTAGAGGATTTCTACTTTTTGCAAGCTCTGAAAGATCCTTATCTAAATAAAGGCTTAATTCAAGCTGTAGAAAAGCCCCACATCAATATATCTCTGGTGTATAAATAAATGAATAAATGAGGTGGGGCTCTTTGTTCTCTGAGTAACCGTAGAGCAAAAGTTCATAGTCCGAGAACTTTGTTCTGAGCCTTGGTTTAAATGTTAAAAGTAATAAACAATGGCTGATTGCCTTTAGCTGATGACAGGAGTGTTAATTACCAGCTCCAGTTCAAATATTAAGGTCACCTCCCTGTGCAAATCAACTCACTGTCACCTGGTTTTTTCATGTCCTTCCTAGACCTTAACAGCAAAATATCCAGGCATTTGGCACTTTGAACAACTGTTATCTACTGTACCTTTTCTTAAATACACGTTTTGCATACATTTATTTTCATTAAAGATTCCCTTCCTAGATATTACTGTTAGTTCCTCCCCATTGCCTTATTTTACTCTGTTTATTTGAATGAACATTTTAATATATTAACCTACCTTGTTGGATAGATGGAATGAACTCTATGGAGAGTGCCTCCCATTGGGGAGTGTTCACATGCGTACATGAAGCTCCCTCTGAGCACATTATGCAGCACAAAATTGCCAGTAGTTAAAAAAATACAAATCTCCAGGTACGTCACAGCATAGCATTAGTCCTTTGTTAAGGGGAATGCTGGAAATAGCTTATAATTTGGTACACAAAAATGTTCTCTTGTCAGCAGTAACTATGTGTTATGGTTGAGCCTTATGGCTCCGATTCTGGGAGACGTGGTCGTAAGACTCCTCGGGAGTCAGACTCTCTTGAGGAGCGAGAAAGGAAGCGGCTGCGGGACTTATTTGCAGAACCAACTGATGAAGACTCCTTTGAGGGTTTTACCGAGGGAATGGAGGAAGAGATGGTTAGCTCAGAGGAGGATGATATGGAATGGACTCGTGTGAGGGAGGATTTGGGTGCCACCGGCAATGATAGTATGGGAGGCGACTGGGGGGTTGCAGGATTAGACCCGTGGACGAGCTGGAGGGATGGGACGGGATCCACAGCTGGGGATGCTGTGGGGCGTAGTCAAAGGTGTTTTAGCTCTGATGAGGAGGATGATGATGAGGCACCTGGAATTAGGGTAACAGCTGACAGCGATGAGGAGTTGTAAACTGGCATAAAATGGGGTCTAGAATCCAGGGCTCATTGCGTTGGGCAAGGTAATCTGGACGAACGCTTGGGCTCTTGTTGGGAATTTCCTGAAGACGGGTGTGATTCGTTTGCTGGATACGTAAGTTACCAAGGACACTGGGCATAGACGGCGGTAGGAACTGTGTGGGCTTTTCCTGTGCAACTTGTGTTTAATCTTATTAGCTTGGACCTCCGTCGTCTTTTTGACGGACATTAATTGCCTACTCTGGATTGACGCTGGACTGACTGACTGACTGACTGCGACCTCGGACTATCCCTTCTGTGATTATCGGTGGAACTGGTGAACTAAGACGTCTGTACCTGGCCTTCGACCTTGGACCGGATTGGGACCCCGCTGACTGCTTCTGCCCTGATTGATGTGTTTGAACCCGGAGTTCGCTTGCTACACGGAGGAGTAGCAACTTAGTTAATCAACCACAGCTGTTGAGTAGCAGAGAGAAATCTGCTGCCAGTTATTTACGTTTTATTGTATCTTTGTTTACCAGTTTTTGTTTGTTTTAAGTGCCAGGCTGAAGTAAGCATTTTTGGTTTAACCCGGATTAAACTCCCGTTTAATCCGGTTTATCTTTTGAACTGTTTTTTAGTATCTTTTCGTATTGAAGGCGAGTGTTTGCCTAGCCCTTTGTCTTTTACGGGCATTTTTGGTTCTGTATCCTTAATAAACTGTGTTGAATCTTATCTAGTGGCGTTCTGTCTCTGACACTATGAGTTCTAGCTCTCAACAATACAGGTAGGACACGCACTCAAAAGTCATTGCTCTCAACACTCAAGTTGAAATAAGAGCCAAGCTCTAAGCAGCTACCTTGCATGACCAAAAAAGGAGACCTAGGACATGCCTTGAAAACCCCAAGTATGCAATGCAATGCAGTTGTAAGATCATAGCAACAAAGGCTAGCTAGATAAACAAAAGCAGACTCCCTAAAAGAGTGTCTCTGCATACCTTTGAAAACCATTCCCTTCCTCCAAATCTACCATGCCCATTACAAGCTAGACCCAGAAGTACAATCATATATACGTCCACTGAGAAGCACTTCTCACTCAGTTCAGTGAGGTTTACTACCATTTATATGGCATTGCAACCTAAACCCTAATATATTTGATTTGTTTTGGAGCAAAGTTTGGGGCTAATCGTACAGGCACTTCCTAATATATAATAAGTAAATAGTAAAGATACAGTAGAGTCTCACTTATCCAACGTTCTGGATTATCCAAAGCATTTTTGTAGTCAATGTTTTCAATGCATTGTGATATTTTGGTGCTAAATTCGTAAATACAGTAATTACTACATAGCATTAATGTGTAATGAACTACCTTTTCTGTCAAATTTGTTGTATAACATGATGTTTTGGTGCTTTATTTGTAAAATCATAACCTATTTTGATGTTTAATAGGCCTTTTCTTAATCTCTCCTTATTATCCAACATATTTGCTTATCCAACGTTCTGCCGTCCCGTTTATGTCGGATAAGTGAGACTCTACTGTATCTAACACTCTGCCCTCTATGTTCTGAGTAAACAGAAAAGGTAGCATCTTTTATCTACCAATAGTTTAGTTTCCACAACTTAACTAAAGAACCACATCAATACAGTTTTGGTTTTTGTTCAAAACTTGCTTGTTAGATATAGTGCTGATAGAAGTGTTCAGCCTCCCCCACCATCCTGTCCAAGTTTATTTATATTCAGGTTTGGAATTGATATCAATTTCAATTAGTGCAAGCTTATTTTTGTTAAGTTTGGTGTTAAGTTTTGTTAGGTTTGGTTAAGTCATTTTACACTTCACAATGCTGAATATCTTATATGACTTAGAAGACATGGTCGTCAAATTTGCAGAAGACACCAAATTGGGAGGGATAGCCAATACTCCAGAAGACAGAAGCAGAATTCAAAACGATCTTTACAGATTAAAAAGATGGGCCAAAATTAATAAAAATGAAGTTCAACAGGGACAAATCCAAGATACTCCACTGAAGCTGAAAAAATGAAATGTGTGAAAAAGATCTTGGAGTCCTCGTGGACAAGTTAAACATGAGCCAACAATGTGATGCGGCAGCTAAAAAAGCCAATGGGATTTTGGCCTGCATAAATAGGATTATAGTGTCTAGATCTAGGGAAGTTGTGCTATCCCTCTATTCTGCTTTGGTCAGACCACACCTGGAAAATTCACATTTGCTAAAAGGACATGTGCCCATAGAATGGGTGCAGTTATGTTCCAATAGCTTATACAATCAGTAATGTTTTGCAATAGGTTATGGGATGCCCAATACTGCATGAAGTGAACCAGTCATACAAAGCTCAGTTAAATCAATAAGGTTCAATAACACTACTTTGATCCATTGTCAAGTTACATTTCTGGCTTTTTGCCCTCAGCATAATTTCAGTTTACTGGAATTTGGTCAAACAACCTTGTTTTAGCTGGAAGCAAAAAAAAAAAAAAAAAAACCAAGCTTCTTCAAAGGAGAATAACAACTGAAAAGTCTAGCCCAGGATATTTGGTAACCTGACGGCAGGCAACACATATGCCTCTCCCACCACCAGTCAATGTGCATGATATTCTTGAACAGGGAACTGGCTTCAAAAGTTTCATTTAATTACAAAACAAAAATCAGAGAAAATATAAACCATACTACAGGTAGAGTATCCCTTATTTGAAATGCCTGAGACCACAAGTCTTTTGGATTTTGTTTTTGGATTTTAGAACGCCTGTATTTAAAGTATATATATACACACACATAATGGGACCCAAGTCTAAATATGAAATTGATTTGTTTCATATGCACCTTATACACATAGCCTAGAGGTAATTTTATACACATTTTAAATGATTTTGTGCATAAATCAAAGTTTGTGTACTTTTTTTAAATAATTTTTATTATGTTATAAGTGAGGTTACAGAGAAAGCTAGGAAAACATAATAAATATAGGATAGTGAGGGGAAAGTGCTGGAGAGAAAACAAGATGAAAAACAAAACAAAAAAAAAGAGAAAAAAAATGGGCGAGAAGAAAAAAAAAGGTATATATATAAAATGACTTCCCATTGTCCTCGTGGGGAAATACTTTTCGTGGCTTTGTCATTGTCCTTTGTGTTTCCCAGTTTTTCTTCTTTCGATTCTAGTAATTTCATACGTCAGATAAGTCTATTATGAGAGTATTTCCTCCGTTTCGGATAAAAGCGTTGAAACCAGACCAATCTGTTTTGTCCTTGATGTCATTTAGTTTCTGCGTTAAACTGTCCATTTGTATTAGATCAAACAATTTTATAATCCAGTCTTCGATAGTAGGTATATTTTTTTGCTTCCAGACTTTAGCTAAAACAAGTCTTGCGGCTGTCCCTATAAGGAAGAACATTTTATCCTGGTTTTTATTCAATTTCACATTTGTAATGCCTAACAGATACATTCCTGGTATCATAGGGAAGTTTACTTTTAAAAATTTTTGTGTTGCTTTATGTATGTTGTTCCAATATTCTTTAACTTTTTTACATTTCCACCACTGGTGGAAGAAGGTACCTATTTCTTTATTGCATTTCCAACATTTATTGGAACTATTTTTATTAAATTTAGCTAGTTTAGCTGGTGTGTAGTACCATCTAAAAAACATCTTGTACCAATTTTCCCGAATCTCTATTGATGTGGTAAATTTTAGTTTTTTGTTCCAAATTTCTTCCCATTGATTTATGTTTATGTTTTGTCCAATATCCTTTGCCCACTTTATTTGACAATTTTTGATCTGCTCTTCTTCTGTTGACCATTGCAACAATAGCTGATATAGTATCCTGATAATTTTTTTGTCTTTTTGCATAATTACTTCCCAGGGGCCGGATTTCACAGTGAAGCCTGTTTTTGCGTCTTCCTTATAACATTGTACTATTTGAAAGTATTGAAACCATGTAATCTTTTGGTGTTCCTGCTTAAGCTCCTCATACGTCTTTATCATTAGTTCTTCATTGTCCAATTTTTTAAGAATTTGTTGGTATCTGAGCCAATTTTCTATTCCTAATTCCCTTTTATGTTTTGCTTCTATTGGGGAGACCCAGAGCGGGGTTTTTCTATAGAGTCTTTTTTTATATTTTTCCCAAACTCTAATTAGCGAGGCCCGAATGTAGTGGTTGCCAAAATTTTTCTCTGTCTTCCTTTTACTATACCATAGATAATCATGCCATCCAGAACGCAAATCATGTCCCTCAAGAATTAATAATTTGGTATTTTTTAAAGTGGCCCAATCTTTTACCCACACCAGACTACATGCTTCATAATATGAATTAAGGTCTGGGAGACCTAGTCCCCCTCTTTTTTTTTTCATTAAAATTTTAATCTTAATTCTTGGTTTTTTATTCTTCCAAATAAATTTTATTATATCACCGTTCCACTTTTTAAAAAGATAATTATTCCTAATTATTGGGATTGTCTGAAAAAGAAAAAGAAGTTGAGGCAAAACAGTCATTTTTATTATAGCTATCCGTCCTAGTATTGAGAAATTTTCATACTTCCATTTATCTAGATCTTTTTTTATCTTTATCCAAAGTTGTTCATAATTGTTTTTCAGTAATTTTGCATTACTGGATGCCTGTGTCACCCCTAGATATTTTACCTTACTCTCAATTTTTATTCCGGATTTCATCTGTAACAGCTCCTTTTTTTCCCCATTTATGTTTTTAGTCAAGATCTTTGTTTTTTGTTTGTTTAATTTGAAACCTGCCAATTTGCCAAATTCTTCTATTCTATCTATCCAAAGATTTATATTCTTAATCGGGTTTTCAATAATGCAAACCACGTCATCTGCATAAACTCTTAGTTTATAGTTTTGTTTCCTAATTCTTAACCCCTCGAGATTTTGGTCTTCATTTATTATTCTCACCAATGTTTCCATTATCAGAATAAACAGCAGTGGTGACAAGGGACACCCTTGCCGTGTACCTCTTCCAATATGAATGGCCTTTCTATTATTTTGACCGTTAATTATTAACGTTGCTGTCTGATACTTATATATTGCGTCTATAGCATTTTTGAATTTAAAGCCAATGTCTAATTCTTTCATCATTAATTTTAGGTAATCCCAATTAATTTTATCAAAGGCCTTTTCCGCGTCAATAAATAATAGGGCCAATTGCTTTTCATTATGTTTCTCATAGTATTCTATGGCATTAATTACAGTTCGAATATTATCTCTAATTTGTCTATTAGGCAAAAAGCCCGCTTGTTCTTCCGATATCCAATTTACCATAAAATTTTTAAGTCTTTCTGCCATGATTATTGCAAAGATCTTATAATCATGATTTAGGAGGGAAATGGGCCGATAATTTTTAATTTCTGTCGGGTCTGTATTCTCTTTGTGTATTAACGTTATATTTGCAGTTTCCCAAGATTGGGGAATATCCTTATTATCCAGTATGTTATTTAATATATCTTTCAACAATGGACTTAATTCGTTTTTAAATGTTTATAAAATATGGCGGTAAAACCATCTGGTCCCGGGGCTTTATTGTTTTTAAGTTTATCAATAGCATTATCAATTTCAAAAGTTGTTACAGCATTGTTCAGTAATTCTCTTTGTTTATCTGTTAGTTTTGGTAATTTTAGGTTACATAAATATGTCGTTATCTGTTGTTTGGAAATCCCTTCCTTCTTATATAGCTCCCTATAAAATTGTACAAATTGTTCAGCAATTTTATCTTCTTCCAGATATGTTACTCCATCCTTCTGTATTTTTGTAATGTATTGCTTTTGTATTTTGCCCTTTAATTTTTTGGCCAGCCATTTGCCGGGCTTGTTTGCATTGTGGAAATGATTTTGTTTTATAAACCTCAGTTGTTTTTCTAGTTTATCTGTTTGTAGTAATTGTAATTGTTTTTTAAGAATTTCCAAATCTGTCGTTATTACCTTATTTGAGGGATCTTTTTTTAATTGTTCTTCCTTTTTATTGATGTTTTCTACAATTTCTTTAATTTCTTTGTTTCTGTTTTTATTTCTTCTTATATTTTGCTGTATAAGGTGTCCCCTCATTACTGCCTTCATTGCATCCCATTGTATCATTTTAGAAGTTTCATTTCCTTTATTAAATTCTAAGTATTCCTTTAATATCTTTCTATTAATTTCTATATCCTCTTCTTTCTTCAATAGATTTTCCTTTAATCGCCATCTAAAATGGTTGTTAGTCCCTTTTATTGTCATCTCTAATGCGCAGTGGTCTGAGAAAATCCTAGCAATTATTTTGATCTTTTTAGTCCTAATTGTCAATGCTCTAGTCGCCCAGACCATATCTATTCGGGACCAAGAATCATGTCTCCCTGAGTAGAAAGTGTAGTCCCTTTCCGTTTCGTTATGGTGTCTCCAGGTGTCTATTAAGTTTAAATCCTCCATATGGTGGATAAATTGTTTAGGTAATTGACTGGAATTCAGCTTTTCTTTTCTTTTTTGCTTATCCTTGTTGCCTGATTTGTCTTTTAGTATGTCTACCACACCATTAAAATCACCTAGAATTAATAATTCATCAAATTCCTGTTTTTCAATATTGTTTTTCAGATCCTTTATAAATTTCATTTTAGGTCCATTAGAGCAATAAATATTACAAATTAATATTTTTAGATTTTTTATTTCCAAAACAATCCCAATAAATCTCCCATCACTATCCTTAAAGACTTGTTTTGTAGGAATCCATTCTTTCACATAAATGACCACTCCTCTTTTCTTTTCATTTGCTGCTGCATAGTATTCCTTTCCGAGTCTTTTTTGTACCAGATATTTTGTGTGTTTATTGGCAATGTGCGTTTCTTGCAGTGCAATCAAATTGTAGTTTTTCTGTATTAGGTGATTGAAAATTCTCCGCCTCTTATTTGGGGAATTAATCCCATTGATGTTGTTTGTGTAAATTTTTAGGTCCTTATTCATGAGTGTTATCTGTCATCTCCCATTGAATCAACTCCTGCGGTATTGTTAGCTGATAGTTTTCGGGTGAAAATTCTCTTAATCTCTTAAGGTCTCTCTCACTTTTGGCATTATTAGTTTTCTCTTCTTCTTCTTCTTCTAGATCATCCTCCTCTTCTACTGTCTCCTTCTCGGCCAGTTTTCTATCTTGCCTATTAGCTTGTTTACTTTTTCCATATGTTTTGTAACTTTTTGTCGATTGCGTGTGTGATTTCTGTTTTATATGTGCTGTGTAGAAGGCTCTAGCCTTCTCCTCAGTATTGAGCCAGTGTCTTGTATCATTAAAAGTCACTGTAATACCCTCTGTTTTCTCCCATCTGAATTTGATCTTTCTTTTAATCAGTTCTTCAGTCAAGAAATTATACTTTCTACGTCTGGCAAGGCTTTGCTGCGAAACTTCTTTCATGATAATCACCCTTTTGTCTTTGTAGAAGATCGATCTTTTTGCATTTTCTTTTAGAATTTCATCTGTTATGCATTTCCTGCTGTTAGCTCCAGCTTCAGCCAACCTAGCAGTTCAAAAACATGCAAGCGTGGGTAGAGCAATAGGTACCACTCCAGTGGGAAGGTAACGGCACTCCATGCAGTCATGCCAGCCACATGGCCTTGAAGGTGTCTACGGACAACATCAGCTCTTCAGCTTAGAAATTGAGATGAGCACCAACTCCCAGAGTTGGACACAACTAGACTTAATGTCAGGGGAAAACCTTTACCTTTATTCTATTTCTATTGCCTCCTTTCCACTGACAAACATTCTCTTTCTGGTCTAGTAATCAAATCTGACTGCCAGCCAAGACAGCTAGCTACCCTCATTATTTTCTCTAGACTAGTGGTAAGAATCAAGTAGCCCTCCACATGTTGGACTATAACAGCTCTAGGCATGAGGAATGCAGCAAATAGTAATTCAACAATATCTAAAGGACAGCCCAAATCTTGGCAGAAAACAAGAGGCTGCAAGGGGACATAAGAAAACTAACATTGCGAATAAAGAATTAACAGAATTCTTTATGAAGCTTTGAAAATGTGACAAAATATATAGGAGCATGTTTCAGTCCCTTAAAGAGTCATCAAGATTTTAGGAAAGTTCTGTCTTTTTACCTGTTGTTCACTAATGAAGTTATAGTTATTTTAGCATCAATAACTTTGTGTTGTGACTGGCTTTACTTCTATTAATATTTTTTTTCTTTTGATATTTTTTTTAAGAAAATGGTTTTGTCCTTAAGAACGAGAAATGAATTGTAAGCAAGTACTCTGGAAAATAATCTGTATTAATCTTTGGTACAGCAAAGAGAGGTAAATTTAGATACCACCTTGAAATAAAGAAGCAAAGAAAATGGGTCGCGGATGACAGTAGTACATTTTTAAAATGGAAAAACACCTCAATTGCTATCTGTAGCCAACATGGCTGCAATTGCAGACCTCACATCCTTGTCTTCCTGTGCCCTCGCATCATAATGTACACAGAAAGACTCCTTTGAGAGTGGATTTCCTCAGGTTCTCCAACTTCATGGCTCAAGATGTGTCTCCTTGTCTCACATATATTATGTAGAACAACACATCGGATACAAAATTCATCCTCTGCTACAGAAAGTCAAGATGAAAGGCACCCCTTTCAACTATGTTCCTTATCCAGTTCGGAGCGTAAAGGCCTATGTGTTCTCATCCAAGTTGCCTCTATAACGCTTCATAAACTAATATCACAGTGGATATGCTGTTTTCAAAAATCATTGGGGTACCTCAACTCTGTTTATTGCCATTGTAAGATTCCCAGGGAAAAAAGCTTGCATGGGCAGATACAAGACAGGATGGCAGAAAATATGTGCATTTGAGGGTTAGCTTCTGGATAACCCAAATTTTTATCTATGAAGTGTCTGAGAAGTTCTTCCTGTTCAGGAACTCCTGTTCTTCTAAGGGGTGGGCACAGAGATGTGGGTCCCATCCATTGCACCAATACAGTGGGAAAATCCAAGTTCCTTGAAGCCATCCATAATCTGTAAGTAAAGTTAGGATAGTAACAAGTCAGAATGGAAAAAAGGAAGTAAAGAGACCTTGAAATCTCTTCTCATAAGGCATTCCAAGCCTTAGAACAGTGGTTCTCAACCTGGGATCCCCAGATGTTTTTTGGCCTACAACTCCCAGAAATCCCAGCCAGTTTACCAGCTGTTAGGATTTCTGGGAGTTGAAGGCCAAAACATCTGGAGACCCCAGGTTGAGAACCACTGCCTTAGAACATATGTAACAACAGACTTTGCAGCTCTATCATGATGACCACCAGCACATTGTTGTCCTGACAAACGCACTCTTACAAATTGATTTCTTTCCATCCTACACACAGCCATTAATTTCAAACATTAAGTTGGAGATTTATTAAAAGTACTAGTAAGCAATGTATTCTAGTTCAAATGTTTATTTCAACATCATACTCTAGTCATTTTTTTTTACTTTTAAGGAAGCCATAAATTCAAGGATCATAGGGTTTGGCAATATTAAGCAGTACTCCTGAATTAAAACTGGAAACAATAGCTGTGTGGTGTGGAAAATGTTTTTCCCAATACCTCCCCTATTAAAGCCATTAAACTCCCCTCCATGTCCCCCACTTCCAAAACAGGAAAACATTTCTTTCTGCACACACACACTCACACGACTGACTGAAAGATATAGGAGTCGCTTCTGCCTTACCTTTTGGTGGCTGCTAAGCTGCACTGTCTTTCTGAGACGTTCTTTTTCTATAGCCAAGCAAACCTTGAACCTGATCTCTGCAATCATAGTTTCCAATTCCAGAATTAGCTGCCACGTTGTGGTAATGCAGAAGAGTGGAAAGCCTCCATATAGCAATGGTCGCTCTCTCCTCAGTGCTTATGGTCTCATTCATTATGGTCCTTGTCCACTCAAGATGTGGGTGCAGGATACTTGCCATTTTGAATAAAGTTGCTTTGGTCATCCTGAAGTTTTTCAACCGCATATCATAGTCCGAGAAGGCAAGCACCTCTTCTCTCCACTAACACCTCCTTACACAAGGTCTAACTCATCGCCTGTACCAGGCAAGGACATATCAGTCTCTGCTGTTATGCAAGCCACTGAATGCAAATAGAGGAGCCCTTCCACAATTCTTCTTAAAATGTTGAGTAGTTCTAAAACAAGCCATGGTTGTCTCCATAGTCACTAGCTCGCTCTCATAGTAATAAATTGGCATATGGATCACAATGAGAAAAGAGTACACTGGTGTCATGTTTTCTGCAAAAATGATAAGATTTTGTTCGGGGTCCCTTAGTATTGAGTAGCTGTTCCTTTGAAATGCTGCGACAGCCTCAAAATTATGTAACTGCACAACATTGAGAAAAATATTTTTAAACTGGGAGGATCAGACAAGTTGGGAGGAGTCAGCCATCTCCTATGTGATCAAAGTACCTTATTTTATCAGATACAGGAGGAGAAAACCACAAATGTGATCTGTATCCAGTCCTAAAGTCACAAGTTGTCTATAGGAAAGGAGTCTCCAACTTTGAGTGTGATAAGGTCCCTGGAGTCAATCTATTCTTTTTAATTATATATACAGTGCATGTGTTGATTTTACCAAGCAGATATTTGCTGCGTCTCCTTTTCTCTATTACACAGGAAGGGATACTTTTAAAAGCTGGCACTTATACTGAAAATTAAAGAGATGTTTACGACCTTCTAGCCCAAATAGGGAGCATTCTTCCACCAGTGTTTTAAACTCATTAATCCTAAACTTCAGTCCTATTACTAACTGAATAGAACTAGAAGTGGGTGGAAAACTGGGCTCTTAACATGAAAGATTAAGCAAGAGCAATTGTGGAGTTTGTTTCCAAAACATACCAAATCCATCTGAACAAATTTTACAGTAACTGAAAAAAACATGCTGAGAGTATGCAATCAAAGTGACCTTGGTTATTCTTTGCTCATATTTTCTTTCTATGCCAAAAATCATAATTATATATATCTCAAATATAGTATACTTTTTATTATGGAATTATTCAAGAAACTAATTTGGATTTGGTACCTTTTGGCATAAATCTACCATTTCAAATGCACGCAGAATTAATTCCATTAAACAACAAGTATGTTATATTATTTATTGTGTTATTTAAAAGCAAGTATTTCAAACAGTTAACTTTTCCATTTAAAAGAAATGTCACTTTTCTGTTCTTTTTTTCTCTGCATAATGAACACAATTATATTATTCAGTCAGCATAAAAATGAGGTATTTTCATCATCACTTTCTTGTAAATCTGTCTTACTCTCTACAATATTTTTGTAAAATGGCAACTCGTTTACATCTGTGTACCCCATGGCTCCTAGCAGTGCCGTCAGATCTTTCTTTTTTGCTTCCTGCACATGACTCTTGCACGGCACTTCCTTTAGGTTTCCAACAAGATCATACTTCAATCCTTGCCTTATCATGCTGTGTTGACAGACAGGTTTCACACTATAAGCAGCATGAAGCCCGACCAAACCAGTCTTTTCCTGAATTGTCAATCTTTTAGCCTCACTAATGTCGAATCTTTTTGTGGCTGGTGCTGAATATTGTGCTACTTCTTGCCAGTTCATCCATTTAAAATCTGATCCTAGAATGTGAATTGTCCCAACACTCTTAAATACTGCATCATACTTTTCAGGAAAAAGGATAGTTTTAATTTTTCTAAGCCTTTTCTCAACAATGCCAAATGTCCTGTCTGCAGGCATATAGGAGTGGCCACAGACAGAAAAAAACCACTCAATTGTAAAACTATACTGAGATGCAATTACACAAAACATAAACAACAAGCAGTAGTTCTTATTCTGAGAAGCACAACTATTACAAAACACTCTGATGTACTTGATTTTCTTAGCATCACAGTATGGTTTCAGAGAGGTATTGAAGAAATGCCATAAACAAGAACTAATTTCTGAAGGACCTCTTCCCCCTTCACTCTCAAGCCACCTATAAAAATGAGTGGTTTCAGGAGAAATCATTTTGTCCTCTCTGTGAAATATAATACCCAAAGTGTAGTACCATAGTTGCCTAGAATAGTAAGCTTGGTTTATCTGAATTTTGGGAAGGGGCTGAATTTGCATTAGATCAAAGTTAATTGTCACTGAATCTGGTGGAAATTCATTCAGATGTTCAAAGAAAGCTTTCACTCTGTGTTTATGAACAAGTTTTTCTACAACAATACTTTTCTTCCGCTCATCTTCTGTTACACCTTTCAGACACACTGAGAAGGCATGGTAGTGATAGCAGGTATCCTGCTTTACAGACCCAAATCCTAGATTAAATTTTGTGACAAAAACCTTGTAGTAGAGTGCATAGGTGCAGTGAGAGCCTCCATTGGCAGCTGTTGCTTTCTGTTTACAAAACATACTCCACATCTGACCAATGTTCAAAGTTGAAGGCAGGTATTTCTTCAGGGGTGTCTTACATCCCCAGTGCTGTTCTCGACACTGAAAACTTTGAATATGTGCTTGAATTTCCTCACAAAGTCCTTGCAACTTGGTACTTAACCTCATTCCACCACGAGTTTCTGGAACTGCACTCCCATATTGTCTTTTTTCTTCGGCTGCATTTTCTACTTTTCTTCTGCCAACATTCAAAATTGACAAAAACGTCTTTCTACACACCGGCACATTTCCCTCTGTAGTTGGAATATGGTAAACTATTGTTTTATTCTTACATGATCCCTCTTTGTTACCTTGATTTGGCCTTTGTCTTTCTGGTGTTTTGACATCAATTAGAGATAGAATGAAATTTCGCTGACTAACTGCATCTTTGTTTTTCCAGTATTGCAAGTTGACATTGCTGATATGTTCATCAGTCAGCTTTAAAGCCACACAGAAGGCTGTATCATGATTACAGTCTATCTTTGCTTTCTTTGAAGCATGCTGGTTGTACCTTTCTTCCTTTTGTTTATTTCGTTTCCATGTTTGCATTGACCAATTTCTCTTCTGAGGCTTATTTGTAGGGACAGCTTGTTCCATAGATACATCTGATTTATCACTATCCATTGGAAAAACTCATACTAAATGCATAAACTAATATTAAAGCTGCACATTTCTATACCACAGCAGGCAATATATAAACATACCAGTAAGTGACATTATTCCACCAATGGGATACTAGAACACCTTGTGAAATAATCATATGGTCATGAAATTCCACCAGTGAAATTCAAGCATTTGGAACCTTTTGGCAAGAAACACTGACTGGATGTGGTACTTCTTGCTATTTTCCATACCCTATACGAAAGTGATTTAATACATTTTGGGAATTTTAGTCTGAACATAATATTCCACTCCTATCAAACAACATGCTGCTGCCACCTATGACTCATTTTTCATTTTGCAGGGATTTCGTACCTTTTTGAAAACAAACTCCACAACTCTATCTTCATGGTGAGTGACGTTTTGAATAGCGAAGTAATTTATAAGAACGCTGTATTTGAAAATAATTTAATGTATCATTCAAATACACACCTTCAGAGTACATTCTAAAGGGCTGCTGCCTTTTTTAACACTTAATAAGAATGTACACTTTAAAGACAGACAAAATCAGTTAAGTCAGAAATATTGATGTCTAACATTGTAGTGTCAAGCAGGAAAACAACATGAATTATATGTGCTGCAGTATACTGTATACCACATCTAAAAAGTCTTCAGTGAAATGACTTAAAGACTTGCAACTTTTACAGAGTTACAAGTAAGAAAACGGCAATGCAAGAAGGTCATTTTCATGGTACCCAAAAATCATTTTCTCTTTAAGAATCTTTCTTCTTAATGATGAGAGGTCCCACATTGTCTCCTGTTTCATCGTTATGCTTTGTGTGAGAACCATCACACAGTGGGAACTGTAGGGGAGGAAAAACATACAAAGTAGCCTTAAATGCACATTTTCTTTAGCAAAATAATTAGAAATTATAATCATTCATATGCATCAAAACCCAAGAATGTGAAAGAAAATTGTTCAGATGACCTCAAGCAATAATGCAAGCAACACTTTCAATCAAGGCCTCCATCATTTTGGGAGTAACTTCTTGGATGGAATTTAGCAATGGATGGGACTAAAACTAGAAGTGGACAAGGCCATCCCTTTTCTCCGTCACTGTTGTCACTCTCCATTTACTCCCCAACTAGGGAGATATAAGAGTCATGTCATCTTTTTAGAGACTTACACTGAGAAAGCACAGATCGCTTTCGAAATTAGATTGAGGGCCACATGTTTGAATGTTGGCCACCTCTAGTATGAGTATCCAAGAATACACTTTTTGTGTTCCCACAACAAAAAGAGACACCAGTCAATTCTCTATGTCAAAAAATAAATATGGATTTGACTTCAGATAAATAAGGTGGCCCTTGCAATGTATTCAGACCTGAATGCTCTCCTCCTTCTTTTTACAGATACACTATGTGGAAAACTACGCAGGTGTCCTTGCTCTTGATAATAATGATGCCCCAACTGCGGAACTCCATCCACATTCTATTTAAAAATGTCATTTCCAAGAACAGGGTAGGTATCATGGGGTTTTTCAACTCTACTGAACTGCAATTTCCAATAGCCTTAGTCAGAAAACCTTATAGTAAAACTGGGAGGTACAGTCCAACAACATTTGGAGGGCCCCACATTCCCCAATGTCTGTCTCAGGGTGCATCTACACTGTAGGGTTACCCAAGATGGGTTTCCATAGTCCTGCGGGGATTGGGGCTTTGTTTCCAAGGGTCCATCTGACCTCTAGAATGAATACAGTTGGACACCACTTTAACTGCCATGGCTCAATGCAATGGAATCCTGGGAGTTGATGTTTGGTGAGGCACCAGAACTCTTTGTCAGGAAAGCCTAAAGATTTTGTAAAACTACAAGTCCCATGAGTTCCATAGGACTTAGTCATGGCAATTAAACTGGTGCCAATCTGCATTAATTTTGTAGATATATACTTCTGTTTAGATGATGTTACCAGTCATGGCTGAAAGCCACCCAGATAAAGAAGATAAATATGTTCAACATCTTTTTATACATCTTTTTGGCCACAGGTTAAAAGTTTGAAAGGTTGAAGAGAGAGAAAAAAGAACACATACTAAATGTGACAATTGTTTTAAGTTGAATAGTCTTAATAGATGAGCACAGTTTCTCATACAGGAAAAGCTGCTCTGAAAATCATTGCTGGGACAAACTGAGAAGTATTCCTTCAACACTACTTTCTACACCAGGGGTCCTCAAACTTTTAAACCTTCAGACTGTGGAGGGGCCGAATTATCATTTGGAAAAAAACAAAAAACAAATTCCTTATGCACACTGCACATGTCTTATTTGTAGTGCAAAACAACAACAACAATGAAAGAACAATACAATATTTAAAAATGAAAACAATTGTAACCAGCATAAACCTATCAGGATTTCAATGGGAAGTGTGGGCCTGCTTCTGGCCAATGAGATAGTCAAGTGAATTAGGATTGTTGTTGTTGTGTGCCTTCAAGTCATTTCAGACTTTGGGCGAGCCTAAGTCTAAAATTATTTATTTATTCATTTACTACATTTATTTATTACATTTATATCCTGCCCTTCTCACCCTGAAGGGGACTCAGAGCAGCTGTATGTACATACAATATATTATATTATTAGAATAGCACAATATTATCATTATATATTACTATATTGAACTATACCACTATACTGTAATATTATATGTAATATATAACATATAATTAATATTATTATATGGTATTATTATCAATATTATATGTATATACAATATATTATATTATTAAAATGATATAAAATATTATATTATAAAACTGAGGGCGGGGGCCAGATAAATGACCTTGGAGGGCCGTATCCGGCCCCCGGGCCTTAGTTTGGAGACCTCTGTTCTACACAAATCATTGTGGTCTAGAATTCAGTCTACTTCTGCAAGATTGCTTTGGAACAAGAAGTTACACAAACTGGATATTTTCTTCTTTTACCTTCTTAGACCTCCAACACCGGCAATACACAGCTTTGTCCCCCAAATCTTCCATATCAAACGCATGAACTACTTTCGGATTATCTTTCTGAATATGGAGGTTTACCATCCCACTACAGCATTTGTCCTTGCTAAAGAATTTTTTGTAAGCAAGATATCCAACTGCTGCCGCTCCTGCCGCAACTGAGACTGCTACAACCCATTCAACTGAAAGGGAAAAAAATGAGAAATTATCAAAAGGTATTTAAGTACAGGTGAGTGCTAACAAGTAGTTACTGTTTTAAAAGCTTCCAATTTCTAATAGGTTTTGATTTTCTTCTCAGATCATAGCTTCTCCCCATATTTAGCATGCACATACTGGAAGCAATACTTCTTCACATTTACAGTGGACTCTAACACAGGTTTATTCAGATACAGATATAGCTGAATACATCTACATTTTACTCCCTATATCTCAACACAGTAATTAAGAAACATTATTAGTTTCTGCCTAAATTCTACACATTTTTCCCATATTGGGTCTATACTACCTAAGGGAAACTGGTTAGTGTTGATTTATATGGTATTAATATATAGGCCATGGCTGCTTTTTCTTGTTTTCCTTCGCAACTAGATTCATCTTGCCATACCCCTAGTCTACATCCATGTAGGGGTGTACCTATACTGTAGAGTTATTTTAACTACCATTGGCTCAATGCTATGGAATTAAGTGTTTTAGCCTTGGTCATTGAATACGTTGTCGAAGGCTTTCATGGCCGGAATCACAGGGTTGTTGTGTGTTTTCCGGGCTGGATGGCCATGTTCCAGAAGTATTCTCTCCTGACGTTTCGCCCACATCTATGGCAGGCATCCTCAGAGGTTGGGAGGTATATGGAGAAACTAAGCAAGGAAGGTTTAGATATCTCTGGAAGGTCCAGGGTGGGGAAAAGAACTCTTGTCTGTTGGAGGCCAGTGTGAATGTTGTAATTAATCACCTTGATTAGAATTAAATGGCCTTCCAAGCTTCATGTCCTGGCCTGGGGGAATCCTTTGTTCAGAGTCGTTAGCTGCCCCTGAAATCCCAGGATTCCATAGCATTGAGCAATGGCAGTTAAAAGTCGTGTCAAACTGCATTAATTATACAATGTAGGTGTACCCTAGGACACAGCAATGGATTCAAACTATGACTCTGAAGACCAGATCCTCAGTCAGCCATGGAAACCCTAGGTCAGTGGCTCTCAACCTGGGGTCCCCAGATGTTTTTGGCCTACAACTTCCAGAAATCCCAGTCAGTTTACCAGCTGTTGGGATTTCTGGGAGTTGGAAGCCAAAAACATCTGGGGATCCCAGGTTCAGAAGCATTGCTCTAAATGAACTTGGGCAAGCCTTAGAGAAAGGTTATAGAAGACCTCCTCTGAAAAACGTTGCCAAGAAACCCCTGAAAGGGCTTGAAGAAACACGGCAACAATGAAGTTACTGGGAGTTGTTATTACAACTGAAAACATGCTACCTCGGGAAGTTAATACAAATATAATGGAACCACTTATGGGAGAACAGCTGGAGAGATTTCAAGAAGGCAACTAGAAATTATTATTATGGCAATATGACAAATTATACTAATAATAATGATAATCTCTCCCTGCAGCCATTTTTTAAAGAAATATAAGGTAAAGGGATTATATGAGTGCACCAATCAGGAATTCATTTGGATGCATCTGCACAGTAGAAATAGTGCAGTTTGACACCACCTTCGCAATGTTATGGAATTCTAGAAGTTGGTGAGGCACCAGCACACCCTGGCAGGGAAGACTAAAGGTCTTGAATAACTACAACCCATGATTCCATAGCATTGAGCCATTGCAGTTAAAGTGCTGCCAAACTGCATGCATTCCATAGTGTAGATGCACCCTTTGTTCTCAACACAGAAGCGTGTGCAGAGCAGAAAGTCAAGCCGGTGGTTCAGGGAAAGCACCGAGCATGGAAAAATCCAGCTCTGCCCCAGGACTCTCCTTCAAAACAAACAGGTGTGACCAATGTGTCAAAGCTCCACCTGATACCTGCAAACATAGAAGGATGCCTGGAGGCATTGCTGTGGCTACTGTCAAACATGCCACCCGAGAGTGGCAATTTATCCCATTCAAAAGTGTGCAAAGTAGCAGGTTGTAACAACTATTTTAATGCATGTTTTGTTTTATCTATGACTATGCAGTCTGCAATGCAAATATGACCCCTGTGGGGCTCATCAAGTACAGGGTTCACGCACAACTTGCTTTGCCATTTCCATGTTGTAAGATGCGACTGAGCAAAACTAGCAATTGCATTTGGGAAAGACTTGGGTTTTTTGACAGCTATTAATTGATTGTGTTGTCTAAGGCTTTCATGGCCAGACTCACTGGATTGCTGTGAGCTTTTCAGGCCTTATGGCTATGTTCCAGTAGTATTCTCTCCTGATGTTTCGCTTGCATCTGTGGCTGGTATCTTCAGAGGCTTCTGGAACATGGCCATACAACCTGAAAAACTCACAGCAACCTATTAATTGATTGATCTTAATTGATTGGGTGTCTTAGTAATGTAAAGATAAAGGTTTTCCCCTGACATTAAGTCTAGTTGTTTCCGACTCTGGGGGTTGGTGCTCATCTCCATTTCTAAGTCGAAGAGCCGGCGTTGTTCATAGACACCGCCAAGGTCATGTGGCCAGCATGACTGCATGGAGTGCTGTTACCTTCCCACCAGAGCGGTACCTATTGATCTACTCACATTTGCATGTTTTCGAACTGCTAGGTTGGCAGAAGCTGGGGCTAACAGCGGCGCTCACTCCGCTCCTTGGATTCGAACCTGCGACCTTTCGGTCCGCAAGTTCAGCAGCTCAGTGCTTTAACACACTGTGCCACCGGGGGCTCCTGCCACTGGGTATCTTACTAAACTATAAATCCCAGGATTCCATATTTGGAATTGACCATGAAACATTCCATCCTTGTAGCTCACTGTTTCCTGTTAATTTTTGTTCCCATTTCTTGTCATATGTTGGACTGCTTATGTATTTAACTGCAGACAACATACAAGGTATACCACATGTACATGAGCAAACAAAAAGTGCATCCACACTGAAGAATTATTGCAGCTGGACACTATTGAAACTGCCATGTCTCAATGATATGGAATCCTGGGAGTTGTAGTTCACACGGCCATTTTAGCCTTCCCTGCCACAGATTGCCGATGCCCCACAAAACTGCAAATCCCAGAAATCCATAGCAGTGAGTAATGACAGCTAACGTGGGGTCAAACATCATTAATTCTAGAGTGTAAATACCACCAAGTTTATATACATCTATGTATGTATGTATGTCAGTTTCAACAACAAAGGCTCCTACATGGTTCGATGGATCTGGACCAAACATAGCACACATAGCATTCGTTACCCTGACCCCTTCGACACAGGTGAATAACATCCCACATTATCTGTTTTGAACTGGAATATACAGCAGTGTAGACTCAGATAACCCAATTCAAAGTAGATATTGTGGGATTTTCTTTCTTGATATCCTGTGTGGGAGGGCCCCAATTTAAAATAATTGAGGAGTTTGAACTAAAAGAATTGCCCCAGAGGGAAATAAATGGAGGAAAATGGATTGGCTGTGGCTAGGTGAAGTGGCCCTTTGTGATATCACTGGGAGAAAAGGGGGCAAAGCAAATTGGCTATTATTAGATGACATTTGTTTGAGAGGAAGAAAGGGAGGTAGAAGAGAAAAAGAAAGGGAAAGGTAGAGAAAGGAAGAAAAAGGAGGGAAGAAAGGAAGAGAAAGAAAAGGGGAAAAGCCATCAGAGAAGGAAATTACAAGACAGTAGAGAAGAAAGATGAGGAAAAGGAAAGGAGGGAAAAGAGAAAAAGAAAGGAAGACAAAGGAAAGAAAGAAAGAAGAGGGAGAGGGATGTATGTGGGGAAGGAAAGAGACAAAGGAACCACCTAGGTAGGCAATGCCAGGGAAATATGCAACATGCTAGTATTAAATAAAAACAAGAACAAAAATATTTATATAATGTGTAGTCGAAGGCGTTCATGGCTGGAATCACTGGGTTGCCGTGAGTTTTCCAGGTTGTATGGCTATGTTCCAGAAGCATTATCTCCTTGACGTTTCGCCGGAATCTATGGCAGGCATCTTCAAGGCTATTCAATGCAGTTCAAGCTGGTCAATTGCAACATTCACACTTGCCTCAAACAAACAATAGTTCTTTCTCCCACCCAGAACATCCTAGAGATATATAAACCTCCCTTGCTTAGTTTTCCAACTGACCTCACAACCTCTGAGGATGCCTGCCATAGATGCATGCAAAACGTCAGGAGAGAGTGCTTCTGGAACATGGCCACACAGCCCCGGAAAACTCACAGCAACCCAATATTTATTTAGGTTGAACTCTGTGTTCAGCAGTCTTCTGTTATTCTTTTTTACTTTAGAAAACTCTCCAAAACATTTTTAAACAACATGTTGACGAAATGGTGTAATTCTCTTTTAATAGTCACATTTTGCATGCTTTTCACTGTGTGGTTTTTAAAGGGCCCTTCTACACAGCCAGAACATCTAGAATATCAAGGAAGATAACCTACATTATCTGCTTTGGATTATCTGAGTCTACACTGCCATTATCATCCAGTTCAAAGCAGATTATGTGGATTTTATACAGCTGCATAGAAGGGGCTTTTGGGCCCTTCCACACAGCCATATAACCCAGAATATCAAGGCAGATAATCCACAACTGGATGATCTGAGTCCACACCTCCATATATTCCAGTTCAATGTGGATTTTATACAGCTGTGAGGAAGGGCCATATGTTAGGAGACTCTTTGGGTCTCAGAAAGCAGAGGAATTCCAGACATGAAACAATCAGGGTCAGCTAAAACCTCTCAACAAAGGATTGACCCAGGCAGGAAGCAGCCAGGATTTGAAGCTGCAAAGGCATTCAATGCTATTCAAGGTGGCCAATTGCAACATTCACACTTGTCTCAAGCAGACAAGAGTTCTTTCTCCCACAGATATATAAATCCTGCTTGCCTAGTTTCCAACAGCCTCAAAACCTCTGAGGATGTGATGTCACTGCCATAGATGTGGGCGAAACGTCAGGAGAGAGCCCGGAAAACTCACAGCAACCCAAAAAGAAGAAAGGTTTTTCATCGCGGGCACGTGACTGGAGGGAGGTTTGATGCATAAGATCACGAGAAAGGAAATGCCCTGAAGGTCACACACAGCAAAGCCCTAAACGGAGCCAACAAAACGGTGTGCTTTCTTATGCAAAAATCCGGCTGCTCCTTGAAATTGAAAGGGCCTCTCCCACCCTTCGAGAATGTAACGTGGAAATGCAGGCATGACAAAGGGGTTCCCAGACTTCGTAGGGCAACAGGTTCCTAGTTAGCCCCAATTTGGCAAAGGCGTGCAGGACACAAGGCCAGGCTTGCAAAGAGATGGGCAAATTCACACACAGAGAAAGAGAAAGACAATGTGCACGCGCGCATGCGCACTCTTACCCCGAACGGACCCATTCGCCGCGAGGCCCATAATGTCAGTCCCCGATGGCGTTGTCTCGCGGACGCCCCGGCTTGCAAAGGACACGCGAGGTGGGGCGAAGGAAATGACGTCAGATTTTCCTGCGCCTGCGCATTACGGGTCCCAATATGGCGGCCCTAAAGCTCTGTTGCCCTTAAAGGGGCACCACGAAAATTAGAGCGCTTTGGCAGCACTTGAACTGCCTCAGCTCCAGCCTAGGGGAGTCCCTTGAGGCTCTTGCTATTCAAGTAGTGTCAAAACTGCTATTATTCATAGTGAAGACACAGCCTCGGCCTTGCAAACTGCCAATGCAGTTTGGCTCCACCACTTCCATGGCCATGGCTCAAGGCTATGGCACCATGGGAGGTGTAGTTTTACATGACCTCTAATAATAATAATAATAATAATAATAATAATAATAATAATAATAATAATAATTTTATTATTATTCAGAAAACAGGAATTCCAGACATGAATCAATCAGGACCAGCTAACACTTCTCAACAAATGATTCCGCCAGGCAGTAAGCAGCTAGACCTTGAAGCTGAAAGACTATTCAATGCTGATCAAGGTGGCCAATTGAAACATTTACACCTGCCTCAAGCAGATAAGAGTTTTTTCTCCCACCCTAGTTTCCAATAGACCTCACAACCTCTGAGGATGCCTGCAATAGATGCAGGCAAAACGTCAGGAAAAAATGTTTCTGGAACATGGCCATACAGCCCGGAAAACTCACAACAACCCAATAATTTCTTACCCGCCTCCTCATGGCTCGAGGCGGGTTACAAAACAGTTAAAATACGTAAATACAGCAAAAATGCTACAAAAATGCAGACTAAAACATACCTCCATAAAAGTTACATACCAAAATGTGTTATCTATGAAATGCATTTTTTAAAAGGCAAAACAGAGATTAAACAAAGGACATGCATTAAAATTCGTGTTTATGTTTAAAGACTATCTGGGTAGACCTGCCGGAAGAGCTGATTTAGCTGTCGGAGCTCTACTGGCAGGTAGTTCCACAGCCTTGGGGTAGCAGATGAAAAGATCCTCTTGGGTGAAGGTTGCCAGTCGGGTTCAGGCTTGTTGGAGCAGACATCCCAGAAGACCAAAGTGTTCAGGGTGGATTGTATGGGAGAAGGTGATCCTGTAGGTAACCTGGACTCAAACCATATAGGGCTTTAAAGGTCAAAACCATCACCTTGTACTTTGCTTGGAAACTAATTGGCAGCCAGTGGAGTGACTTTAGGATAGGTGTAAAATGCGCACTCCCAGATGTTCCTGTAACCAATCTGGCTGCCGTATTTTGAACCAGTTGGAGTTTCCAAACTTGGTACAAGGGTAGTCCAATATAAAGTACATTGCAGAAGTCCAACATTGAGGTTACCAGTGTGTGCACTACCATCTTCAGGTCCTCCAAATCTAGGAAGTGGCGCAGCTGGCAGATCAGCTGAAGCTGGTTGCAAGCACTCCTGACCTGGGCTGACATTTGGAGAGGCAGATCCAGGAGCACACCCAAACTGCGAACACAGTCTTTCAGGAAAGTGTAACCCCATCCAGGACTAGTTGACACATCTCCATCCCCAGAGTAGGTCTCTTGATGGCAAACACCTCTGTTTTGTCAGGATTCACTTTCAATTTGTTTTTCCTCATCCAGCTCATTACCTCCTCCAGGCATTCATTCAGAGGAGACACACTATCTTTAGCTGAAGCTATCTTTAGCTGAAGCACTGAGAAATACATTTTGGTATTTCTGAGCCAAAGTCTGCATTAGCCATTGCAGTTAAAGGGATGCCAAATTGCATTTATTCTACAACACAGACATACTATTTCAAGAAGCAGGGTAAGACATTTAATTCATACAATTCCTTTATCTTTAAACTTGGTAAAAACTGAAAGGTTATGTTGCAGTTTAATGTGCTTTCATGTTCTTCTTGCATTTGTTTTTATTTTAACTTTACTATTTTTTCTATATTTCTATTGAAGAATGGAGACAGAACACCTTAGCAACTATCGTCCTATTACACTCCTCTCTCAACTATATCAACTGTTCACAAGGATCCTGCTACAAAGAATATCTCAAGATGTAGAATGCAACAGAGAACAAGTGAGCTTCAGACGCAGCTACTCTATCCTCAATTATATCCATGCAGTGAAACAGCTACTGGAAAAAAGCAGAGACTATCAAGTTCCGGTTTGTCTTACTTTCGTTGATTACCAAAAGGCCTTCAACTCAGATGCAATCAATGCTATCCTTAACGCTTTGCACCAAGCGTAAATCCATTGTTTGGAAACATCACAAAAAACATCAACACAGGGTGCACAATAGATATAAAACTGTTGTCAGAAGTGTATCATATCAGAGTGCGCCACGGAGACACAATATCGCCAAAATTGTTTACGACAACTTTGGAAAGCTTCTTCCAAAAAATGAAATTTAAAAGCAGGATTTCAATTGACGGCAAACAACTTTCTCGTCTCTTTGCAGATGATTGCGTCTTTTTCGCCAAAAATCCAGAAGATTTACAACATGATCTCCAACAACCAGTGCGACTACCAAAATCAGTAGGACTGGAAATGAACTTGAAGAAAACGAAATGGATGAAAAATGAGCAGTGTGTCCAGGGCAACAACGTTATAAACTGAGGAAGTAACTGATATGTATATCTTGGTCAACATGTACAGTTGAATAATTTGGCAAATGGGCAAGAAGACACTGCTTTTAATCAAAACCGAAAAATGCTAATAGATAAGCTGCCAATGAAGGTCAGAAATCTTCAACACTACAGTCTTAGCGGCAATGTTATACACATCTGAAACATGGGCAACAACAAAGTTAGAAGAGGAAAAACTGGTAGTGATTCAGAGAGCAATAGGAAGAAGGATGTGTGGTGTGACAATAAGAGACAAAGTCAGAAATAAAGAGCTGCGACAAAGAACTGAGATACGTGACGTGGTCAATGAAATCTACGAAACAAAAAGGAAATGGGTAGGGCATATAGCATGAACAAAAGACAACTGATGGACATATCAACTAACTAACGGGACACCAAGAGACCACAAGCGGTCCTTGGGCAGACCTCGTATTCAATAGCTTAACTAATTGTTAAGTTATTCTGCCAGAAATGGAAAAAAAAGCACAGGATCATATATTTTGGCAAATGGGAGATTTGCGTGAAGCCCAAAGGAGTGTATTGATGACAGATCGGATAGGATAGGATTATTTCCTTGAGTGTCATTTTTTGGTAGGAAGGTAGGATATATATTTTAAAAACAGAATTAGAAGAAACTGACAGAACAAAAGTAAATTCAGATTTGCCACATATCTACATTTTTTAAAATCATTAATGTTTAAGAGCAAAGGAGTAGTAAATAGTTGATGATTCATATTAATATGTGACTTTATGAATAAGGTATTGTTTTCCCTGGCTGAGAGAGATCTGTACATCCAATCTGTAGGGCATACAGTTGGGAAAAATATAAGTAGTTTTAAAATATCACTAGTGCTTGTGTTTCAGATCATTCTTTATCAGGGAATGAGTTCTGGAAAAGTAAAAAATGATATAACTTCTATTGAGTTTGCATGTCTCCTAAATCATTCTTTTGCTACTGTTTAGTTAATAAGAGTAAAAATAAATTCAAAAGCTAACTAAAATTATGAAATAAGCATTAATGATTCCTCAGCTATAGATTTCAGGCTATTACCACAGTTCTGTAAAAGACAATTCAGCCACATCGTACACAGCGGGACACATGTCTGGCTAAAAATAATAGTATTTCATGACACAAAAATAAATCATTGCTGTTCTCTAACTATAAATTAATGTATGGAACACACTTACGAAGTAAATTCAAAGCCAATTCACCCATATTGCTTATTCATGATAATGACCATATATATTAAAATCCTATCCTTCACTATAACAGGGAAAAGGTGAGAAGGCATATGTCATTTTAACTGTCTCCCTTGCTGTTAAATGGTCATTTGCAGAACTGAAGGCAAAGCACTCCTACCTACCTCCAAATTGTACAGCTTTGGATGATTGCTCTCATGTGAAGTGACATGAAAATGACTGTCAATGGAAAATGAATAATTTCAGCATAAATTTATTATTTTTGTAAACAAAATATTCCTGTAGTTGTAAGCAAAAAGCATTTCCCATAAGCCCAGCTTGCTGTACATTTTGAATCTTCTCATTCACGTGCACATTGGCCAAAACACGTTATTGGATGTACAGTTAATGCAGTTTGACACCACGTTAGCTGCCATGACTCAATGCAATTGAATTCTGAGAGTTTTAGTTTTACAAGGTCTGCCAAGGAGTGCTGGTGCCTCACCAAACTACAACTCCCAGGATTCCATAGCATTGAGTCAGCAGTTAAAGCTGTATCAAATGTCATTAACCCTACAGTGTAGATCAGTGGTCTCAACCTGTGGATCCACAGATGTTTTGGCCGTCAGCTCCCAGAAATGCTAACAGCTGGTAGACTGGCTGGGAGTTCTGGGAGTTGTAGGCCAAAACACCTGGGGACCCACAGGTTGAGAACCACTGGTGTAGATGAACCCATTGTCACCCAATTATGGCAATGCTTTAAATCAGGGATCCCCAAACTAAGGCCCGGGGGCCACATGCGGCCCATCGAAGCCATTTATCCAGCCCCTGTGGCAGCAGCTCCCTCCTCCTCCACCGAGGAAAGTGTGTGCGGCGCGAGGGAGGAGGGAAATGCACATGCCTTTCCCACCTCCTCCCTCGCCTGGTGCGCACCTTCCAAAGCTTTGCTTGTTTATAATGGTATTTTAATTATTATTTAATTAATTATTAATTATTAAGGGGGTGCTTTGCTAGTGCTTTTGGTGCACAAAGGCAGAAGGGTGTTGGACTAAATGGCCCAAGGGGTGTCTTCCAACCCTCTTTATTATTATTATTATTATTGACAGAAGGATACAGTATAACACAGCAAAATGAGATATATATGCTGGATTTCTTATCACAAAATCACACTTCCCAAGCATTTAGGAATGTGTGATTTATTATTATTATTATTATTATTATTATTATTATTATTATTATTAACAACATTGAGGCTGGGTGGCCATCTGTCAGGGGTGCTTTGCTTGTGCAAAGGATTAGACTAAATGGCTCAAGGTGTCTCTTCCAACCCTCTTTATTATTTTTATTATGATTATTATTAACATTGAGGCTTTATTTTTCCCATTTTGTTTGTTTTTTTACTTCAAAATAAGATATGTGCAGTGTGCATGGGAATTTGTTCATAGGTTTTAAAAAAACTATAGTCCGGCCCTCCAACCGTCTGAGGGACCATGAACTGGCCCCCTGTTTAAAAAGTTTGGGGCCCCTGTTTTAAATCATGAGGCTTCATCCTGCATGCAATGTTGTTCTTATTACTACTGTTCTTGTTAATAGTCACTGATTTTCTCCAATGTTCTGATATAATGCAGTATTGTATTGTAAGTGCAGGTCCATGAGTGACCACATCAAGTGACACCAACCCTACTGAGGTCCACTTTAGAAAGGCATTACTGCTTATCTCCTTGTTTGAACACAAACATGTGAATTTACAAACCAAAGACTGTTTGGTATTTCTGGTATGTATTGCAAGGATGAAGATAGCCAACATATAGGAAAACATAAGAGAATGTATTGATAGATAATTGGTTAAAGAGAATATGAACCATAACTTTATTAGAAAAATTAGCATCCAAGGTAAGATTAGAAAGAGGTAAATAAAATATCAATTTCTTGAGGTTATAGGGAAACCATATTAGCTATATCTGACAGAATCATATCATATTTAAATTAGTTTCAGATCAAGTGAGATTTTTGTTAAATTATTAGAATATAATGAATATAAGTTGAACTTCAACTCCCAAATGCCAAAGTCAATCACCCCCAAACCAGGCCTGTATGCACAGTGGGCAATGTAGGGTCTGTGTGCCAAGTTTGGTGAGATCTTTCATTGGCTGGGTTCAGTGCTCTGTGGATAAGGGTGAATTACAACTCCCAATATCAAGGTCAATTTCCACAAAGCCCTGCAGTACGTTCAGTTGGTCATGGGGCTTCTCTGTGCCATGTTGAGTCCTGCTCCATTGCCAGTGGGGATTAGTTTCTCTGGATGCAGGTGAACTCTCATAAATCAAGGTCAATTTTCCCCAAAAATCTCTAGTATGCTCTGTTGGTCATGTGGAGTCTGTGTGCCAAGTTTGGTCCAGGTCTGTCGTTCGTCGGAGTCGAAGTGGTCTGTGGTAGCCCAATAGGGTGAAGGTACTGCAAATTCCATCATCTGTTGTCCATCCTTCCCCAAACTACACCAGGATGTAAAGTGGGTCGGGGGGGGGGGGGAGGACTGTATGCCAAGTTTGGTCCCAGTCTGTCATTCGTGGGGGTTGCAGTGGTCTTTGGAAGTGAGTGAAGGTACTGCAAGTCTCATCATCGATGGTCCATTCCCCCCAAACCACACCAGGATGAGAGGGGGGTCATGAGGGCTCTGTGTGCCAAATGTGGTCCTGACCCATAATTCGTGGGGGTCACAGTGGCCTGTGGGAGCTGAAGCAATGCAGGGCTTGTCCGTGTAAGTGGACACCTCAGCCACTTTTATTATGTGTATAATAATGCATGCACGTTTTCACTTTTATTATGTGTATAGATAGATAGATAAATAAATATTAAATGTGTAAGCCTATAGATGTAGACTTTTCCCTGCAGTAATCTCTTCATCAATGGGCTTTGGAATGATGTCTGACATCCTAGCTGCACCCAAGGAAACAATAATTTAAATCTCCATAATCTTTTCACTGTAAAGATGTGATGGGAACTTGTGTCAGGACACGCAATACCCTTTTCCTGATTGTCTTGATATGATTGGGGCTATCGGTGGGAAAGATCTGTCTCCCATGTCTCAAGCCAGCCTCGCCCTCACATCACCTAGTGATCGCCTTCAAACACCCATTGTGTACTCTGGGCTAACTCCATTGTGCCCACCAGTCCTCTAAGCCCACCACAGACTTATTAGTGTTTGCCATATCACACTCCTTCCTGATTATACCCCTCTCAGAGGCAGATCAATAAACAGATGGAGACTTCAAATGCTCCAATGACAGTTTATCAAATTTCCCACTACCACAAAGGGCCAACCAGTGATTATGTCTGATGGAGTCCTGAGCCACTCAGAGCACGGACCCTAACCCAGACAGTTTTCCAGCCAGTCGGGCAGGCACAGGTTTCTTGAATTGCTGTAACAATGAAAAAAAAATGCTCTGAATTCTCCATGTTGGTTCTTTGGAATGCTTTCTCCACTGACATTCTCTCTGGCCATTGAGAACAAACCTGTTTTTGACGCAATTTACAGTACTTTCATCCACATCCAGGGACTACTGCTAACCCCATCAGCCATAGATCTGGACCTGATTTGACACATCAATCTCCCACAACTATTTTAAATTTTGTTCATTTCCAATGTTTCCTCCTTTCTGTTAAAATTGTCCACATGCTTGTGGATTTCAATGACTTCTCTGTGTAGTCTGACATGGTAGTTGTCAGAGTGGTCCAGCAATTCTGTGTTCTCAAATAATATGCTGTGTCTAGGTTGGTTCATCAAGTGCTCTGCTATGGCTGACTTCTCTGGTTGAATTAATCTGCAGTGCCTTTCATGTTCCTTGGTTCATGTTTGGGCACTGCATTTGGTGGTCCCTATGTAGACTTGTCCACAGCTGCATGGTAATACGGTATACACTGCAGAGGTGAGAGGTGAGCCACGAGAGTAAAGACAAAGATCCACCCAGAGGAAAAGTGTTCTTACCATACATCAAGGGAACCACTGACCGCATAGGGAAGCTGATGAAGAAACACAACCTACCAACTATCTACAGACCAACTAAGAAAATCCAACAAATGCTACATTCAGCAAAGGACAATAGAGATCCTCTCACCTCTGCAACGGTTCAGGCCCAGACTATTTTAAAAACCGCATCACCGCATACAAACCAGCACGAGCACTCTCGCCTGGACATAGGACACCTATCTCAGCCTGATAATGTAACACATGATACTCTGCTTTTAACGTATAGTATTCAATTGTCTGACTTCTTGTGTCTATGACATTTATTTCGTTAAACACTTGGTTCTGGGTATTTTATAAGTTTATTGAGTCTATTCATTATATGTTTCGCCTTTAGTGCTGTCTGTTTTTGGCACTGAATGTTTGCCATTTTTGTTTTTCTTGTGAACCGCCCTGAGTCCCTTCGGGGAGAGAGGGCGATCTATAAATAAAGTTTTATTATTATTATCTTCAGGAGTCTACCGTATACCATGCAGCTGTGGACAAGTCTTCATAGGGACCACCAAACGTAGCGCCCAAACACAAACCAAGGAACATGAAAGGCACTGCAGACTAACTCAACCAGAGAAGTCAGCCATAGCAGAACACTTGATGAACCAACCTGGACACAACATATTATTAGAGAACACAGAAATGCTGGACTACTCTAACAACTACAACGCCAAGTCTGCGAGACAGAGAAGCCATTGAAATCCACAAGCATGTGGACAATTTCAACAGAAAGGAGAAAACCATGAAAATGAACAAAATCTGGCTATCAGTATTTTAAAAACTCTAAAATCAGGACAGTAAATAAAGAACACCACTCAGAAAACAGAGGAATTCGAGACATTAATCAATCAGGACCAGGTAACACCTCCCAACAAAGGAATCCCCCAGGCAGTAAGCAGGCAGACCTTGAAGCTGCAAGGCCATTCAATGCTAATCAAGGAAGCCAATTGAAACATTCAGACTTGCCTCAAGCAGACAAGAGTTCTTTCTCCCACCCTGGACTTTCCACAGATATATCAATCTCACTTGCCCACCTGAGGATGCCCATCATACATGTGGGCGAAACGTCAGGAGAGAATGCTTCTGGAACATGGCCATACAGTCTGGAAAACTCACAGCAACCCTACTTCCTGACAGTCAGAGCTGTCTTCTCTGCAGGATTTTAAGCAGAGGCTGGACGGCCATTTGTCAGGAGTGCTTTGATTGTGTTTCCCTACATGGCAGAAATATGATGCGTGTGGTTTTTAAAAAAAGCAAGAATGAATATTCTCCCATTTCCAAGATCCTGCACTGTGCGGAGTCATGACTTCAGCCGGGCCGCAGGGGGCGCTGTGCGGGCGAGGCTGTGGTTCTGGAACTACGCTTCCCGGCATGCCTCTGGCGGGCAGGCGCCGGTGTGGGCGGGGCCGCGGGGGGTCTTATTAGTACAAGCGGAAACAAAAGACCCTTCGACTGGGAGCGGAGAGGCGCCTCGGCCCCGGCCTCCGCAGCACGGCCCCCGACGCCGCCGCCTCAACCTCCTGGGCTCCCCCTTCACGGCTTCCCCTCAGCGGGCCGCATCCCCGGGCTCCCCCATGGCGCTCAAGCGGATACAGAAGGTGAGCAAGGCCGCCCGCCTGCCCGCCCGCCCGTTGGGAGCGGAGAGCGCGTCGCGCTGTGAGGGCCTCTATGAGGGAGACTGGCGAGGGGGGTCTTGGGGGGGGGGGCAGGCCCAAGATCTCGCGAGAGCCTGTGCCAAGGCCTCCAAGGGAAGGGCGCCCCTCTTGTGTCGCCTTCGCTTTGTCTGCTCAGGTTGGAGCAGCCCTTCTCAGCCCTATTTGGGGGATCTTGGCGTGAGGTGTCGTTTGGAGATCAGACCCATGTCTAAGTAAGCGCATTGCTCATTTGTACCCCTTCTATCCATTCCCTGAGGGGTCACCTTATACACCAGGTTTCAAATCCTTTTGTGGATGAAGTTTGTGAGCATTGTATGCTCCAAACCAAAAAAACCCAAAGTATTACTCTCTCAGCTACTCCTGGGGAGCATTCTGGAGTATTTGCAAATGCATAGACATCATGAGATACCTCTTGGAAATGGGACCCATGTCTGTTCAGGAAATTCAATTTCATACAACAACAATAATAATATCTTTTAATTGTGTCAGAAGCGACTTGAGAACAAATTGCAAGCCTCTTCTTGTGTGAGAGAATTGGCTGTCTACAGAGACGTTGCTCAGGGGACGCCCAGATGTGTTACCATTCTGCTTGGGAGGCCTCTCTCATGTCCTCACAAGCTAGAGCTGACAGGTGGGAGCTCACCCAGTCTCGCGAATGCAAACTGGCCACTTTCAGATCAGCAATGCAACCTTCAGGTCAGCAGTCCAACCGGCACAAGGATTTAACCCATTGCGCCACCAAGGCTTTAATAATAATAATACTTTTATTTCTTATCCGCCTCTACTCGTGGCACGAGACAGGTTGCAGCATAATTAAAACACATACACATTGTAAAAGTACTACAAATCCACATATTAAAATGTATTCCTTTAAAAGCTATATATTATTATTATATTTATACCACGTTTTATCTCCCCCGCAGGGGACTCAAAGCGGCTTAACATAAAAGCATCAGCATAGCCATTTAACATACAAATATACAGACATTACATCAGGATTAAATATAATAGTATTAAACATTGCATTGAAGGGTCATCATATACACCAGGTTTCAAATCATTTTGTGGATGAAGTTTGTGAGCATTGAATGATTAAAAAAAAAACCAAAGTGTTACTCTCAGCTACTTGTGGGGACCATTCTGGAGTATTTGCAAATGTATATTCATCATGAGAAAGCTCTTGGAGATTGGAACCCTTGTCTGTACAGGACATTCAATTTCTAATAATAATAATTTACTTATTGACTGCATTTTCACCACGCTATCTCAACCCCAGAGGGGACTCAAAGCAGCTTCCAATTTGGCAATATTCAATGCTGCATTAAACATAAAACATGCATTAAAAGCAAAAAACAAAAAAGCATAGAAATAAATTAAATGAGCTGTTAAACACTGCATGTAGACCCAAAATCATAGTCCAGAAGCTGTTCCAATTACATTACATTCCATTTGCTTCATAGCTGCAGGTTGCCCTGTACTACTCTCCAAAAGTTTGGTTCCATAGCCAGGTTTTAACTTTTTAAAGGACAGGGGGTAGGGAACCAATCTGATTTCACTAGGAAGGGAGTTCCACAGCCAAGAGGCACCACTTAGAATGCCCTGTCCCTCATCCCCACCAGCTGCACCTGCGAAGGAGGTGGGACCAAGTGCACAGTCTCACCAGAAGATCTTAGCATTTGGACTGGTTCATAGAGGGAGATATGTTCAGACAGGTAAGCTGGGCCGGAAGTATTTAGGGCTTTATAGGCTAAAGCCAACACTTTGAATTGTGCTTGGTAGCAAACTGGCAGCCAGTGGAGCTAACACAGCAGGGGAGTTGTATGCTCCTTGTACACCGCTCTGGTAAGCAACCTGGCTGCTTCCCGTTGGACTACTTGAGGCTTCCAAACAGTCTTTGATGGCAACCCCACGTAGAGCATGTTGCAGTAATCTATTTGTGATGTGACAAGAGAGTGGACAGCTGTGGTCAAGTCTGGCTTCTCAAGGTACGGGCACAGCTGGCATACAGTTTTTCACTGTGCAAAAGCTCCCCTGGCTACCACCGAAACTTGGTGCTTTAGGCTCAGTGATGAATCCAGGAGGACTTCCAAGCTGTGAACCTGTGTCTTCAGGGGAAGTGTAACCCTGTCCAGCACAGGCTATAACCCTATACCCTGTTCGGCCTTTGAACTAACCAGGAGTACCTCTGTCTTGTTTGAATTCAATTCCAATTTGTTTGCCCTCATCCAGATCCGGAAATAATTTTATTTCTTACCCGCCTCTCCTCGTGGCTCGAGGCGGGTTGTGGCATAATTAAAACACATACACATTGTAAAAATACTACAAATCCACATATTAACATATAATTATTATAATACTTATTTATATTAGTATTAAAATACACAAAGAAAAAAGACATAAATTTGAAGTTTACAGTTTATCATTAAAACTTGATCCGTTTCAGTGTCCTGGATTTTGGTGGGGCTCCCGATCCATTTTTTGGAAGCTTAGAATTTGGGAAGACAGAAATCCGTTTTCAATCTGGGAAGCTGAAAAATTTGTTTTCAATGTGGACCATTGGTGGCAATTGGGAGGCGGGGGGGGGGGGGGGCTTCCCAGGTTTATGGCAAGGGCTTAAGAAACTTTGTTTCCTGTGATCCATTCTCTTCTGTATTTAGAGGACATCCAGGTTTAAGGTAAGGGCTTAAAAAACACTCCTTATTGTGATCCTTTCTCTTCTCTCTTTAAAGGAGACCCAGGTTTAACACAAGGGCTTAAGAAACATTGCTTCTTCCAGGACCGCAAGGACAGCAAGGAGGGGGTCATTTTGGCTTCCCTAGGCAGGGAGTTCCAGAGTTGAGGGGCAGCCACCAGAAAGCAAAGAAGTCCCTCACTCAATCTCCCATGTGAATAATTTTGGAGTGTTTGCATATACCCGTATTTACTTGAAACTAATGCTCACCTTTTGGGGGCTAAATTACCTTCCCAAAATTAGGGTGCACATTAGATTCACATAATATGGTAATCTTAGTTCTGAGCCAAAGCAAAAGGGAAGCGTCTTCAGGAGCACATGGAGCTTCTATATGAGGTGTCATCTCTAATTTAATAGCCATGGTTCAATGCTATGCAATACTGGGATTTGTAGTTTGGTGAGACACTAACCTTATTTGGCAGCCCTCATTATCCCAAACTACAGATCCTCCATGATCCTCATGAATATATAGACTATAGAATAGCTTTATTGTCATTTTACTATTGCCCAATGAAATTAAATGTCTTCCCCAGCACACACCATAAAACAACACACCCATCCCTCCACACCCCAATGACCCCATAGCATTGAACCAGAGCTGTTAAAGTTGATTCATTCTACAGCATAGATGCATCCCAGGGTTTTCTTTTCCATTGCTGAAAGTTTTGTGGTTCTAACACTTTTGTTTTTAAAGAAGGAATTATAAACAGGCAGCAGGCATAATGTGCACCTTTTGTGACCAAGTTACAAAGAGTGCACTTTCTGCATTACATTTGCCAGCAAATATTTTTGGTTTCAGTTTTTTTAAAAAATGAGGTGCGCATTAGATTCAGTGGCACACTAGACTCGGGTAAGTACGGGTACGTCATGAGATGTCCCTTGGAGTGGGACCCAGGTCTAAACAGAACAGTTACGATTCATATACTCCTTATATACATAGCCTGAAAGGTATTTGTGTATGTGATGTTTTAAAAAATGTTGTGGAGGAAGCAAAGATTGTGGACACTGAACCACCCTCTTAGCCACCTGTGCAGACAATTTTGGAGTATTTGCGTACATATCAGGGGTACCTAACTGGGGATCTACAGACCCTTTGGAGGGGGGTCATGGAAAGCTTGCAGGGGGTTTATGACAAGTGAAACCTTTGCGAACATGACCTTATCCTTGTTTGTACTGTGTGCAATATACTACAACTAAAACTATTTCTGGACTTTGCTTTTCTGTCCAGAAGAAGTATGCTTCAAATGTGTAGTCATCATATATGATCAGAAGGCAAGATTAGAGTTAAATTTATACTAATTACTGTGTTGCAGAAGCTCCTCCATGGGGATTGGCTTGAGGCTTTGTGAAGCTTCCATGACAGTTGAGCATTGGTGTCTGATACAGCACTTACTGTAAATGCTAAATCTATACTTTTTAAAAAATGATTTTTATTTCACAAAATTAAAATTAGCATGTTAATATTTACGTAAAATAAAATGCAAAAAAAAAAAAAAAAAAAAAAACAAGGAAGGGAAATGCTAAACCTATACTTGACCAGTCACTATCTGATAAAGTTATTATTTAGACAGCTTTTAAAGGCAGCTGAACGAACTGATGAAGGGTACGTCTACCTAGTCATAATGGCAGTATGTTTCTTCCAAGTTGAAAGGAAGTATATCTCTGTATACCAGTAGCTGGGGAACACAAGAGAATATGTGATGTTGTACTTGGGTCATGCTAGTAAGCTTCTCTTAAACATGCACTACTCAAAGTAGTTGCTTGTGGAAACATTCCAGAAAAGAAAAGGTTGTATTCAGTCACAAATACGTTGCTGTTCCTGGTACATTATGAAAATAACTTGCAGTTCCCTACATTGGGAGCACAACCTTGAACAACAAGTGTGCACATAGGCCTTTGGTCTGGTCTAGCAAGGCTCTTCTTATATGTTGAGGTTTAGCCTGAGATCTCTACTCTAAGCTAAAGAAACTTGTTAATTTAATTTAATTTAAACTGCAATGTAGACCTGAATTTGCCTATATTGTCTGTAAGCACCTCTTTCTGCCCTTGTCTTCTCTCTTGTTTTTCCAGTGTTCTGAACTTAATCTCCTTTTGAAGAAGCACCAATCACTTTTGCCTACATTATTCTGTAAAGCATAATGTATTTTGATGATGTTATAAAATAATTATGACTAAAGTTTAAACTTAAAATCAGCTGCTTCTTTAGCACTGCAAGCACTTGTTAGATAAGAGTCAAAGAAACCTCTGTTACTCTAGGAAAGGTTTGCCTCTAAAGGCTACCCAGAGCCTTGCCGATTGTGTGACTACAAATGCAGTACTTACATTTCAGTTTGGAAAACTTTCAGCTATCCTTCCCTGACATTGTCAAAGGTGATGCAATATAGTTGCCAGAAAAGAAACTGACTGATTTATTAAAGGACATAAAAGAATGAAAACAATCCTATGGAATCTGTAACGTAAAAGAGCAGTGGAGGGGCAAATCCTTGTTATCATTCACTTGCCTGTTCTTAAGACTGTTGCCCCTTCCACGCAGCTGAATAAAATTACATTATGTGCTTTGAACTGGAATATATGGCAGTGTGGACTCAGATAACGCAGTTCAAAGCAGATATTGTGGGATTTTCTGCCTTGATATTCTGGGTTATATGGCTCTGTGGAAGGGCCCTGTGACAACAGCTGCTTGTGTCCACAGTGCTAAAAGAAATTGGTACCTATCAAACCAAAGTGGGAGGGGAAGGGAAGAATAAATACTGGAATTGATATTTGTTGGCATCATCAAGTCCAAAACTGGAGTCTGCCTATCTTTATTTAGCCAACATATTATTTAGAGGCTACTCCAGAGCTACAAGTGCTATTCCAACATTTCTTGTTTGATGACATTTATGTGGTGGATCCGCCCTATTCTAGCATTTCCCTACTTTCTAAAGGTCTGATCATTGAATAGGAATGAGTTATTGGATGGCCCAGAACTGTTCACATTTATATTCCAGCAGTACCGGAAGGATTGGCAATACATTTGGCTCAAGACAACCCCCTCCAAAACCAAGGTGCTAAGTTTCTTTTTCACCTTTTCTTATCTGCAGAGCCCCTTTAGACATACAGCAAGTTGTGACTACAAGCCAGAAAAACTAATAAAGAATGGAGTAGTATTAAGTGGTAAAGATTCAAAGGAAAGCTATTAATCTAAACAAAATACATTTGGGGAGATTAGCTGAATAACTCTTCTTCATGGTAGAATATTGCAGTACTATGCCAATCTCTTCTAATTATAGATGATGTCATGCTTTTAACCTTTATGGCAAAGCTGATATGGCAAAGCTCGCACAAATGACAAATGGCCCTTCCATTCAGCCTCTGATGCTTTGCCATGATTATGTTCTGAAACTGGAAGTAATATAATAATTACTGCACACTGTCCTCTTTCCAGCTGTCAGCTGGTATTTGAGGCTTTACAACACAATATCTTCAGTGGCTCTGTCAACTAATAAACATACATCCGAAAGGGGGGGGGGGTATTAAAGAAAGAGGAAAGAGTAGTTTAATAGTGGTCTCTAAAATGCAACTGGAGAATGAGAAATGTATTGGGAAGACACATTCCACATGACAACAGCTCTGGGTGCAAGAGTGGGGTTTCTAAAAGTGGATAGCATTTCAGCACATCAGTTCCAAGAGCAGGTGTACAATGGCTAGGGCCCCTTAAACCTTATAAAACACGTGGACCCGAAATGCAGTCCTCAGAAAGAAAATGGTGCATTTCATCATTGTTTTTCTGCATTCCAAACTGTCTTTTTCATGATTACTGATGAATGCCAGCATGTGAACATTGTGCCTTTGAGATTATTCTGGAGCATGATCTGGGGTGCATTGTCCACGAGCCTCTTGTTTCAGCTGTTACCTTGCATAGTCTTTTAAGAGAAGCTGATCAACTATATTCAGTGGGGTACTGGCTATGTTCATAAGAATAGTATAGAATAAACAAGCATAACTCCAGAAATTAAGAAGACAAAATACCACCGGTTCAACATCCCTTACCCAGAATTTCAAAATACTTCGTAATCTGAAATTGTCCACATTGGTGGCTGAGAGAATGATTCCTTTGCTTTCTGATGGTTCAGTGGACACAAACCTTTATGCACTTAAAAAAAATATTGTGTGTAAGATTACCCTTCAGGCTATGTGTATATGAAACCTACAGACATTTTATGTTTAGATTTGGGTTCCATCTCCAAGATATCTCATGTATGTATATGAAAAAGCAGATATTCCAAAACCAGAAATTCTAACCACTTCTGATCCCAAACATTTTGGATATGGTGGATATTCAACCTGTATTCAATGAATGAATATAGTGAGGCCCTCAAAGTTCAAAACTTCCATTAGGGGGAATAAATAAACACACAGAGTATGGTGCTGTCAAAGCAATGTGAATATTCATGTACGTCTGGATTGCTGTCAGCAACATATGGTGTGAGGGTTTCGTTATTCTGATGTATGCTGTCACATATAACACAAAATTGGCTAGTCTCCAATTTCATTTTTATAGTTTTTTTCAGATCCACATCCCATTTTACATGACTATTGGCTTAATGCCAAGAGCAAATTGCAATAAGAATTGTGAATTAGGTGTTGGATACAGCAGGGTGTTCTGGCTATGCAAGCATGGTGCAGTGGGCAATATAGGATTTGGGAGATCCAGGAACAATCTTTGTTCAACAGTGTTGTTCACTGAGGAAATAATTGTTTCTAAGGATTGTCATGGCAAGTTATGTTAACTCTACTGTTCAGAACCCCTTAGAAGAGTGACATATAACCTTGATTTGTAATTATGTCTTGCACTGTGTCTTATTTCTGCCTCACAATCCTTGTGGTCTGTGGGGATGTCTGAAAAGAATACTGTTTTATCATGGAGATGTCAAATAAGTGTGAGGCAGCAGTTCATTCAATTTAAAACACAGTATTACCCCCCCCCCCACGCAATATTTGCAGAGAATACATTCTAAGACATACTACCATCGATTCTTGAAACTGTGGATAATAGGTAACCCTACATTTTAATTTTACTTGAGCCAGATGCATACCACAGAATCACACTGGAGGACCAAGAGAGACCCATAAACACTTATTGTGTGAAGAACACAACATTTGTTTTTGTTGTATGGGTGCATTTAACCCTGATACTGAATCTGTGGATAAGGAGGTTGTGCTATACTAGGCTAAAGATTTTAATGCTTAAAATTGTAGAGTGTCTGTGTTATACCTGGAAAGTAAGAAGATAACACCCAACAGTTAAAGTATAAACATTTCTCAAACCACAGTTAAGAGGAACTTGCTGCAGGCCAACAATTTAGCATGTGTATGTAAAGGAACCAAATATGACTAACAATGTAGTCATGCAAATTAAGTCAGGAATTCTGCATTATAAAAATAGCTCAGGGACATTGTATAGAGTACACTGAGCTGAGATGGTTGCTGAGATTAATATTTTCTACTAATATGCATGTCGGACTTGAACTTCTTATTGATGAGGAAGGCAACAAAGTTAGACTGACTGCTGAACTTTGATACTGTGTTTTTTGTAGAATTACTGTATTAAAGTAACCGGCTTCCTATGACTTGAATGAGTATTTTCAAAACACTATAAAGACTGTGTTACTAGTTATCTCTTAAATTGCCCTACATGAGGTAGATTTCCAGAAATTAGATCTTGAATCTTAAAAGGATAGTCTGCAATAGTAATTTTGATTTACTTAATAATAACAATGTATTCAGGAGAGCTGTAATTTTGTTCTGTTTTCCATTGATAAAGAATCTGGTATGGTTTATGCAACATTTAAATGGTTCTAAATTTGCACCTGGGTATACATTTTCAAAAATAGATAATTAAAACTTTTGGAGGGACTATTTCACTCACAGCTTTCATGGCATTGCCCCAGTAAAACGTTATTCTAGAGCAGGCATTGGCAAACTCGGGCCCTCCAGGTGTTTTGGACTTTAACTCCCACAATTTTCACACAATATAAGCATGGATTTTGGAATTATTTAGAAGAACAGGTTAATACAAGATAATGTGCACAGGTTCTTTGGAACAAACAATGATTTGATGGAATACAAAACAAAAACTTATTAAGAAAAGAAAGTACAGAGCAATAGTTCCAATCTGGGTATCTGGAAACCATTGGCTTTCAGTTTCCAGGATTGCTGACCAATGATCAGGTCTTTCGTAGTGTAAGAAAAACTGCACCAGTGCTGGGAATCGCTGCAATAAAATGATGATTCATACATTGGATGCTTAATACTAGGTCTAACTATGCTAATACTTGTCAACTCTGCAGTAAATCCAGCTGGACCCTTCTAAGGATCACTGTGTTGGCATTCAGCATTATTGGGATCTCTGTGATAGTTACAGTTGTATCCTTGACTGCTTTAAACTTTTTTTGAAACACAGGTAAAGAGTATCTGAAATTGGGGGGGAGGGGGGGAGAGAGAGAGCTTAGATTTAGATTGGTTAGTCAAAAACAGGAACTCTGTATTTATGGAAGTCTCATGCCTTCCAGTTTCAGTGGCTTAGGCGGAAATATCTTTGTTACAGAATCTGACAACCAAAACAGATATGCCTATATAACAGGCAGTAGATCCAGGGGTAGGTTTTTGTTAATGTAACCCTCTAGGATAGACTGTCAGTAATGTTGATCTCCAGCAAACCAACAAACAAGCAAAAACTCCAAAACAACAGCCAAACACTAAAGGCATTTAAAGCTAACCTCTGATTTGAAAAGTTAGTATTCTAAACATTTTCAATTTGAGCAGTCCCAGTTTATCTAAGCAGGATTGAAACTACAAGGAGTGTAAATTTAATGTCCCCTTCTGTACAAGTTGATTTTCTATATCTACAGGTTCTGCATCCACAGATTCAACCATCCACGTCTTGAGAATATTAAGAAAAATCTTGATTTTTCATTTTATATAAGGGATATTATTTTATTACACACATATATAATGGGACTTGAGCATTCACAGATTTTGGCATCCATAGGGGGTCCCAGAACCAAACCTCAGTAGTTACCAAAGGCCCATTGTACCACTGTCTAATTAAAAATTTCCTTGCTACTGAAAATCTCTTTCCTACTGCTTTCCAAATACTGAGGACAACTTGACCTTCCTTCTGGGGACTAATAGCAGTTTGTATGTTAAAAAGGGGGTGTCTGTGAAGATTGAGGCTCAGAGGAAGGCTTAAAACATTCTTCCTTGCATCGCACTAGTTTTTCCCATCCCCCCAATGACTTGTGAAAAAATACATATTAAATATTTTCATACACTGAGCACTATATTTGGCTAGTCCTTCATAAATTGTACTTAAAAAGTTCCCATGTCAACATTGATTCTGTGCATATATTCTCCACTTGGATGAATCACTCATGCTGATTGATAATAATACTTAGCCTTTAAATAGTTTCATATGTTTGCAGCTCTTTGTATAAGCATCTCCTTAGTGCTTCTCTCATTCTGTGGTTTAGCTAACGGGGAAATGTGTGGGTTGTGCATGGATGTCCTGTGGCTGGTAATTGGAAGTGTTTAATCTGTATTAAATGCCTGCAAGGAGGGAGCATTTGAAGTGTAAACACAGTAATATCCTTGACAGAAAATCCTCTGCTAACAATTTACAACCCCAATGTAGGGTGTAAAATGTTTGGCAGATACCAAATATTTGTTTCCCACCCTTTTTTGTTTTTGTGACATTAAAAATGAATAGTGAATCTTTTGTCAACTGGTCATGAGCCACACTGCTGAAATGCCAAGTTGGTCAACAAACTTCTCAGTATTTCAAAAATATTGTTCTTTTATTAGAGTGCTAATTTTAAATTTTGCGGGTTCTATTTGCGGTTTGGGAAATGAGTGAATGATTCTCATTGTTTATCTTCAGTCTTGTGGTCTTAGACTTGGTAGGCAGTCCTCCTTATTTATGTTTCCTATTAAGACTTTTATTTTTTTATCCATCATTGGAAGTGCTGCTTCATGGTGTTTTGTCCATTTGTGCTATTTCTTTATAGCTGCAAAGGATAAAGTAAGCAGCAGTATTTGTGCATACTGCAAATTCTACTCAGAACACAAATTCAAAAATGCCATATTTTGTTTTTAAACGTTGCCTAATTATTGAGATGTAATAGGTAGACAACAAATGTGCTGAGCTTAATATTCAAACTATTTCAGATTAGTTTCCCTGAAAATGCCAATAGATACAGCTAGATAAAAAACATTAAAACATTTAATATTAAATTTTAATATTGTGCTTTATGGGCCATATAACATTGATTTCAGAACAGGTACTTTGACTTCTAGGTTATAAATAAACATCATTTAGTGCGCTGGTACTCGAAAATCCTCCACAGGCTTGCGGCCAGGCTGTCTCAAACATGAATGCATGCTGTATGAACCTTGTTCTGTAATTTGCAATCATGCTATCCCACCTTTGAAATACAGTAAAGTCTCACTTATCCAACCTTCGCATAGCCAGCCTTCTGTATTATCCAACACAGTCTGCCTCTGACCCGAATCCACAGCTGTTTCTCTAGGGACCAACTCGTAGCGGGCCAACATGCTCAACAGCAACACAAGTGCAACCACACTCCCAAACAAGTAGCAGACTTGTTGTAAAACAGGATTTTTGGTGCTTAATTTGTAAAATCATAATATAATTGGATGTTTAATAGACTTTTCCTTAATCTCTCCTTGTTATCCAACATTTTCACTTATCCAGCGTTCTGCCAGTCCATTTATGTTGAATAAGTGAGACTACTGTAGTTGTAGTGTGATGTCTCATGGGCCTTGTAGTCCCGTTCCTAGTGCTATTGTGGCAGACGAGGAGGAAAACATGGGATTTCCACCGGTTCTGCTTGAATCGGAGCCTCTCCACCTGGAGGATGTTTGTCCTCAAGAAGTTAACCAAACAAGCCTTGGGCAGAATTTCGGTTAATGGATTATAACTTTGAACTCTAATATCTCATATTGGACATTACTTTCCTGGACTATATTTGGCCTTTCCTGAAAGGTCTGCTTCTGAACTTTATTCTTCACTTGTTTTTATTGACTTTATATATTTCTTTAATAAAGATATTAGATAGGTTCTGGTCTCTGCGCATGGTTATTGGTGCTCTGCAGCCTGGGTCCTGACAGTTTGACTCCGCCTCCTTAAGGACCAATTAACCTAAGGCCAGAATGTCTACAGGAACAGGAGCGGAGGCTCAACCACCCAGTTACACCATTTCCCAAGAAGAATTCAATAGAATCCGTGATACTCTCCGAACGCAGGAGGGAGAAATACTGGGCTTGAAGGAACGCGGAGTGCGTCTCCCTGCCCTAGCGCTACCAACCAAGTTTTCTGGAGAAGCCTCCAAGGTTCATGTTTTTCGTCGCCAATGCCAGGCGTACTTAGAAGCCCGCCAAGCTGAAGTTCCTCAAGAAGATGTCAAAGTGGTGTGGATCTACAGCCTCCTAGATGGGCCTGCGGCCAATTGGGCGACGGCGCTGTTTGATGCGGGTTCCACGCACCTAAGCTCTGCGCAAAATTTCTTGAATCACCTTAGAAAGACCTGGGGGATCGAAG